>NC_068349.1:5916489-6072420 GCF_014633365.1 Diospyros lotus | reverse complement strand
CACCATCTCTAAAGCTTATAGGATTTTTCACAGCCTCAGACAGAGAAAATCCTAGTAAGTAGAGATGTGTACTTCATGGAGGACCAAAAATGGAGTTGGAATGACTCAAAGAAAAATGAAAATCCTGTTGGTACTTGAAGACACAGTATCCACCTATTAGAGCACCAGATTGCTATCTGACATCTATCAAAGAAGCAATGTAGCAGTGTGTGAACCTGCAAGCTTAAGGAAGCTATGATGGACCAAAAATGGATGGCAACAATGCAAGAAGAGCTGTTCACGATTGAAAAAAATCAGACCTGGGAACTGGTACTAAAACCTCATGATAGAAATGTCATAGGTGTCAAATGGGTGTTCAGAACAAATTCAATCCTGATGGTTCTGTAAACAAGCACAAAGCAAGGCTTGTGGTGAAAGGTTATGCATAAATATTTGGGATTGACTATTCTGACACTTTTGCTCCTGTTGCCAGACTTGATACAATCATATTGCTACTTGCCATTACAGCACAAAAGGGATGGCAGTTGTTTCACATGGATGTCAAGTCAGCTTTTCTCAATGGATTTTTGCAGGAGGAGATTTATGTTGATCAGCCAGAAGGCTTTGTAATCAAAGGCCAGGAAGACAAAGTTTACTAGCTAAAAAAGGCTCTCTATGGCTTAAAGCAAGCTCCAAGGGTCTGGTATAGCAGAATTAATGATCATCTGTTGAGTTTGGGTTTTCAAAAAAGCCTATCAGAAGCTACACTCTATGTTAAGCATTCTGGTGCAGAAATCCTAATTATTTCTCTGTATGTTGATGATCTTCTGGTGACAGGAAGTAATGCAGCACTTATTGATGAATTTAAGCAAGAAATGATGAATGTTTTGAAATGACAGATCTTGGTCTTATGACCTATTTCTTGGGAATGGAGATCACTCAAAGGAAGCATGAAATTTTTATTTGTCAAAAGTATGCAAAGGAGATCCTCAAGAAATTCCACCTTGATGACTGCAAAGCAATGAACACTCCTATGAATCAAAAAGAGAAGTTCAGCAAGGAGGATGGAGCTGATAAAGTTGATGAAGCTCATTTCAGAGGATTAATAGGGTGTTTAATGTACCTTTCAGCAACAAGGCCTGACATCCTATTTGCAGTAAGTATTCTGTCAAGAGTCATGCGTTGTGCAAGTGAATTGCACTTGAAGGCAGCAAAAAGAGTTGTAAGATACATCAAAGGAACTGTCAATTATGAAGTGAAGTATTGCAAGGAACAAAATTTCAGATTATTCGGTTATTCTGACAGTAATTGGGCAGGTTCTTTGGATGATATGAAGAGTACTTTAGGGTATTGTTTCAGTATGGGTTCAGGTGTTTTCTCTTGGTGTTCCAAGAAGCAGGAAATAGTAGCTCAATCAACAGCTGAAGCTGAGTTCATTGCAGCAACAGCAGCTGTCAATCAGGTTATTTGGTTGAGGAATGTCCTAGCAGATCTACGTTTGGAACAAGACCAAACCACAAAAATCTTGGTGGACAATCAAGCAGCAATTTCAATCTCACATAATCCTGTGTTCCATGGAAAGACAAAGCATTTCAATGTCAAATTGTTTTATTTGAGAGAAGTGCAGGAAAATGGAGATATAAGTCTGGTTTATTGCAAAACAGAGGACCGAGCTGCTGATATTTTTACTAAGTGTTTTTCACTTAGCAGGTTCGAGTTTCTGAGGAATAAACTTGGAGTTTGAAGCTTCCAAGGCAAGGAGGAGTGTTGAAAACGTGCCTTAGGAATCTGTCAAAGTTTGTTTCAACTAGCTATTTTTACTGTTAGTGGATTGTTAGTTCCTATTATTTTGCTCAAGTTGTTATTTTACTTAAGTAGTGGACTATGTTGTTAGTTATGCTGACTAGAATTTTGGGCCATGATCCTTTATTCTAGCATCTTTCAAATGTATTTAAGTCATAAGTTATCTTAAAAAAACCTATTCTGAGTTGCTCATATTCCTTCTTTTATTTTTTCTGTTTTCTGTCTATTATTTATTCTGATTTACGTTTTTTGTTAAAAACAACAGACAGTGATGCAAGCAGCAGATTTGAAGGCTGGAGACTCTGATTATGATCATAATTTAAGCCTAAGCATTCATAGAACAACAATATATCAAGTTTTAATCCACTATGAGGGGTGGGGCTACATTAAGTCTAGCTCACCAACCATTTACTACCATCTTATCTTCTATAGGGCCTTTTATAACTCATCACACCTAAGAGTTTTCTACTAAGTTTTTCTAAGTCTTCCTCTACCAGTTTTGTTAAAGACTAGTTTTATTCCATCCACTCCCCTAGCAAAAGCTTCTATTAGTCTTCTTCTCACATGACCAAACTATCTTTAATCAAGTTTGATGCATCTCATATTCAATGGGAGCCACTCCAATCTTATTACAAATAATGACATTTCTAATTTTATCTTTTTTTTTTTGTATGGCTGCTCATCGATCGTAACGTCCTCATATCTATTAATTCATATTTAGCACCTGTTGGTGTTTATTGCCAAAATTCAGTGCCATTTACAAAGTTGGTCTTACAAACATCTAAGCATTCATACACATCTAAAAAGTACCTACTTTTTGAGAAATAACAAACACTCGAAGATAAGGTTAAATCTCCCATCTGCCAATAGTGTCAAATTACTTAAAAGGATTCGTCAGTAATAACCTCCATATGGTGGAAAAGAACAAATGAATGGAAGAAAAAGGTAGGAAAAAATCATGCTTGCAGTTATAATCTCAAGGCACTAACATAATTCTTCCATTATGTACGTGACAGCTGATACTAGAAGACAGAAGGGGACAGCGCAAAAAATCCTGTACTGAAGTTAGGACTTCTTTTGACTAAGATAACATCAATAACTGCATTAGAATACGATTCAACTCTGAGTTGACCAAGCTTGGACAATTTCAATTATAGCAAGTTCATATCATAGATTGGGACCATTGTCTCAATTCCTACACTTGATGTATAATCAAATTACATATCTAGCCATGATCCGTAACCCCCCACCCCTCTCCCCAAAGAGAAGGAAGAATATAGATCCAGTAAATAATGCTCATATTAATATGTTTGACTACATCAAATTGCACCATGGATGTGATTCCTCAACGTACTCCAAAAGCAAAAGGCAAGGAAAGGTGAGGGACTAAAGCTCCTGGCATCTAACTCTATTTCTATGCCTATCAGAATACTACGAATTTCAACAATTTCAAAAACATAAACAACCATTATAAATTACAATCATGCAACATATTTTATTGTTATCATAATTAGTTACAGTTTTAGTGCAACAAAAGTCCGAAAAAACTTATACATGTAAGTGAAAAGGCTTCATAAAAACATAAATATTGAAAAGGAGAATTCCCTATATCCTTATGAAAGGGAATACTTATTATCTGGTTTCCTATATCTAGATAGTCCCCTGACCTGCATCTTAAATTAAATCTAACTCAACCAAATCTGCATCTAAAATATGAAGCAAGTGAAAATGTATTAACCAAATCAAACAAGGAGCCTGCCTTTCTTTGTCTCTATTTTTTTCTATTATGTTTTCTGAAATAGTAAAGTACTAAGCCTAGTTAACAAGTCAAAGGGATCTAGGTCAAAAGGTCAGGCTCAACAATGGAGAGTCATTGATGCAGGCTTAGGTACCATAATGGTAGAATAAAGAAAAAAAAAATAGCTCAGTTGAAGAAGAATGCAGTAGTAGCAATAGCACATAGCAGATGATACAGCAGTAATGAAGGATAACTAAAGAAGCTAAGAATACAGAGCTTAAGAATAGAGAAGAACATGTGTGGAGAGAGAGAGGACAGCAAAAAAAGTAGTTGCACAGATAAGAAATAAGCAACAGAGAATGTAGAGAGTTTGAGAGAAAGAAGAAACAAAAGAAAATGGATTCCAAAAGAGTTCCAGCAGGGAATAGAGAAGCAAAAGAAAATAGAAGGGAAGCTAAGAAGATGAACGAGAATACAGAGAATACAAACAAGGGAGCAAAGGACCTATTGAAAAAGAGAAAGAAATAAAGCAAAAGACAGGCAAGATTCGGGCAGCAGTAGGAGCAGATTAGATGTAGTAGAAGAAGAATAAAAGAAAGAAGCAGAAAGAAGAAAGGAAATACGGGAAGAGAAGAAAAGATATAGGGAAGGGAGGAAGAAGAGTAGGGGGAGGGGGAGAGAGGCACAAAGATCTTCAAAATATTTAACTCTTATCCATCTTTTAAAACCCTAATCTATTACATGAATAGGCCACCTGTATAGCCTTAAAAAAGACTATGAAACACCTAGAACTCTTTTAAAAGTTTTCCTACCTAGTATGGTAAGCTAATACCACTTAAGTTCTACCATATAATTAATTACTGGTCTTAATAAAAATTCATTAAGATTAAATAAAAAAATCCTAATCACATGCAACTAATATCTTTACTTTCTATCTTGTGGGGTCCAATCATCTAGCTGGACCAGTTATTCCATGGTTGTCATGGTTGTATAAGAAAGGTCAAGCAAAAAGAAGATTACTAGTTAAGGACAATACATCTAACTGGAAATAACATGACCAAATACAGATTCATGAATCTATTTATAAACAGCATCTTCTTGGAAGCTTAGGAAGCAACAACTACCTGTCAATCAAAAGTAAACATGGTAGTACTTTCTCATCATGTTTCCTTCACATTTTATCACCTTATTGTTATGAGTATTTGCCCTTCATTTGACATACCTAGGCTAGAAGTAACCAGAAATTTAGTCCCTCTTGATTCCAATTTTCCTTCTGGACTTCTCAAATTGTAGGGCTTTTAGCTCATACCACTTCCCTCATTTTCTCCAATGAGAAGAACTGTTTATAGAGGATAGAAGAGTCCTTTTCTCTTTTATGACAGGTAGGGACGGATTCTGAAGGCACTAGCAGTAGTATCAGTGACCTGATCCATAGAATGGATCGAAGAATTTCCACTAGAATGCATTGGTGCCTTTTCTTTTTAAATATATATCTGTTTCTTTATTTGTCCCCCCCCCCCCCCCCCCCCCAACACACACAAGCTTTCTTTTTCATTTTCTATTGAGTGCAGTAGTACTTGTCTGAAACCAGAGACCATGCTTACCTGCACTATTTATGATAAGTGCAAAGCCATCATCCAATCTCCTTATTTCACTAGCTATTTCTGACCTGAATGAAAGCTTCATCTTATTTCAGTTCCCTTTTTTGTATCAAAGAAATGCACTTGAGGAGCACTATGATTCAAGCCAGCCCAATATCATTATTTCTCTTTAGGACAGGTCAATATGGTTTCATTGAAGAGATTCCCGACAGCCAAGCCATGAATATTCACTCTATCCATCAACTTTCCCTTTTTGCTTTCTGCATTCTCTTTCAAGGGAATTCATTGTTGAGTCAAAACCCCAAGATTAACTAGAATCCCCTTTATTGCATGGAACAATTGCCAACTTTCCCTATTCCTATTTAACGGCACCAAGTATATTCTTTCCTGACATCAAGGGTTTCAAAACACTTGTCGAGCAAATAATGCCACATTCATAGTGTTTCAGGAGATTGGTTTTAGACACAGACAAGGTATGGTTGAATAAAACAAGAAGTATAGAAAATTTTATAAGGGAAACTCACCAAAACTCCGCCATCTCGCTTGAAGGTATCTGCTTTGACAATGACTCGTAAAATATCCTCAGGGGTTCTCTCTGAAAACAAGAAGTAGCAATTAGGGAAATAAATAGGATTGAGTAACTATTAAATTCCTAGCAAAGAAACAGAGCTGATATCATGTCACGAGTTCAGAACCTCTTCAGGAACATCATGCTTCTGGCCTGGCAAACTGTAAACTTTCTTCTCTCTTGTTCTCACAGTAGTTGTCTTCGTTGTTGTTTTCGATGAAGTCAATGTTGTTTTGCCTTTCACCTTCACTTGAACAATGCATATTAAAACTCATTATCAAGCCCCTAACTGCAAAGTATATTTATCTATATATATGCAAACAAGAAAAAGCATACACATGAATATGATATCTACAAAAATATGTATAGAATTTCAGCTACCCAAAAGGATACCCTCAAGTCTCTCGATCCAAAGGGGAGTAAAATACCAAGATTAAAACAACGAATTTCTCGAACATGATTTGTAAATGGACGGTCTCACAAACCCAAAGCTTTCAATTCACAAGAAAAAATTAACCAATTAGAAAAGCGCATCACACAAAACATCAATCAATTGGGGCTCAAAACATTATCAAAAGTGAACAAATCTGAATCCCAAATTAATCAATTCAGAAACGCACACAACCCACCAACAACCTGCCAATAAAAACATATTCGGGGCTCAAAACTCAAAACATTATCAGAAAAACCAAATCTCTAACAAAAAGGCAAGACCTTTAGCAGGTGGGTTAGGTTACCTCAGTTTTTGAGACAGTGGTGGTGGATTTAGACTTTGGATGATCAAGGGCGGTTTTGGATGAGGTCGCAGCAATCTTCTTCTTGGATGAAGCATCTTGACTGGCGTTGCTGGGCCTGACCTTTACCACAGTAGATTTGGTCTCAGCAGCCATGTCTTGCACCTGCAGCTGCCAATCCCACCACCTGTTGATCTGATGTATCTAATCCCCCCCTCCCTCTCTCTCTCTGAATCTATTGAAATGAATGTTAGATAAGAATGAAAAGTGGTAAAACAAATACAGAATTGAAAATTCAGGTCAAAGGAAAGGCATTGAAAGATATTGGTTGATGCAGTTTAACTGCATTTAAGAAATAAGAAACCTGTCAAGCAGATTTCTTTGAAATGATTTCTTTTATTGGCTAATTACACTGACGCCCCATGTCCTTAGATTTTCGACTAAATTAGAAAGATTAATTTGACACTTTACAGATAATATTAATATAAATAGTGGTACCCGTGTTGCTTTCATATTATTAGTTAATTTTTGTTTTATATGCACAAATTTTAAATAAAATGTAGCATCCTAAAAAAAAATTTGGAGATAAGTAAAAATAATTAATTTGGGTGTTTGAGGATATTTTAAAATATTTGGAGATTTTAAGAAAATACTTATTTATGATATTTTGAAGAAATAGGAAATTAAGGTGATTAATTAAATTAATTGAAAGTATTAATGAGAATAATCAAATAATATATAGTAGCAATAATAACAATAATAATAATAGTAATAATAATAAAGTAAATCAAATTAAATTAATTACTTAATATATATATATATATATTTATATGTATGTATGTGTGTGCGTGGCCTTATGTTGGCCATTACCCTTTTGTGGCTTAGAAGCCACTTGACTTTGGTATATATATATAATGCAATCTTGGGTTGGAAGCCATTAAAGAAGCATGCTGCGCTCACAGGAATATGGAAGAGAAGAGGGAGCTCGAGCAGTGCGAGGAATGAAGGAAAATGAGGAAAAATCAAAGGATTTGGGTGGTTATTTGGTGTTTAAAATATTCGGGTAAGTGGGTAAAATTATTATAAGTATTATATGTTTAAATTACGGATTTTATACGGTTAGATTTGATTAAAATAGGCCGTAAACTTATTATTTTATGTTAAACGTTTTACTTCGCAGCGGAAGTGTGAGAGAAGCTACGATCGACCATCTACAGGCAAGCTCCTAACCCTCTCTTCGCGTTATTTATTTCCCTTGAAAGTCTTTGAGGTTTCTTCTACTCTAAACCCTCCCTCACCATGACTCGGTTCTACGCACAAATAATAATAATCTGCGTAGTAACCATTTTATGACTTTTATTTTATTAATGAGTTTATTGTTAATGGGATAAGCTAAGTAAGGATGTCATGGCGTCTTTTATTTCAACCGTTACGGAGCTTCGTATCGCTCCGCTTTCCTTGGGAATGATGCCGAACCCGTTGGGGTTAGGTTCTTAGATAAATTGGTTATGGTCAGAATTAGGAAAATGTGCTAAAGAGTCTATTATGTATGTTGAGATGGTTTTTATGAATGAGGAAGAATGAGAATGATATCATGATGTTATGTGGTTATGTACATGAAGAGTTATGGAGAAATGTTGTGTAATGTTAAGTTTATAGGCTATAAAAGTTAATGGTGTCGGTAAGTGTGTCTAAGGGTATGGATACAAAGCCACTGACTGTTGACCGTGGGTCGTGGCAGTTGATGGCTGGATGTATGGGCGTCAGTCATCGGTTGTTACGATAAGCGCTAGACGGCCAGAAGAGCTGGTACTCCAGATTCCCGCCTTGGTTTGTGCATTTCATGATGTGTGTGCTTCAATGGGCTGGGTTGCATTCACGTGGGGACATGCTTTGTGTGTGACGGGATGTGTGAACATTTACATGACCCGGTTGGTCTAAGAGCCAATTTGGGTATCCTAGGCGAGCATATGCATTTAGAGCATGTCGCATGTGTGTATTCCTATGTGAGGCGTAGCAGGGCCTGATGCTTGGTTTATGGGGGCCTTGTCATCACGTTTATGCTACAGAAGCCCTTGCATTTCTTATGTGTTGCATTGCATGGTTTTAATGTTACTGTTATTCTGGACGGGAGTACCGTGCCAGGTGTCGGGAGTACCGACTCATGTGAGCTTCGGCTCGGCTTAGATTTTAGCTCGGGGTTGGCCCGAGGGAAGATCAAGATCGCGGAAGTATATGATTATGTGATGTATGACATGATGAACACATGAGAATATGATGGGAATCAGGAAAAATATGTAACAAGTATCAGGAAAAGACAAAAGTTGAATGTCAGGAAAAGCCGACCATGTCAGGAAAAGGCTGGTCTAAGAGAATGATGATATGGTAGCCTATGTTAGGCTACAACAGGTTTGTATGTGGGACCCGGGTGCCAATGTTTGACTTATGTGGGCCCCTGGTTCCTTATGTGCAGTTTATTTTATGTTATGCATGTAGAAGTAAGGTATGTATAGCTCATGACATGGCGTGATTTCATTGACATGAATTGCATGGGGTGTCATGGGAAGAGTCATATCCTAAGCCCTCAGCCTTTCTTTTCTAGAGCTTGCTGAGTCTCGCGACTCACGTTGTTTTTAACATCATTCCAGGTACGTTCATCGAGGTTGGGTTCAGATTGACATGTCATGGTAGCAAGTGCAGAGCTCTCCCGAACCTAGATCCTGGGTGTCATCGTGTCTTAATAAGGTTAATGTTTATGTTTTCAGAGTTTGTCGTATGTTATGTAAGCCCAAGTGGGGCCCAACTGATGAATGATTTGTAAAGATTATGATGAGATGTTGTAATAAAGAAAAAATTATGATTTCAAAAAGGGTTATGTGTGTGTTGTAGGTGCCACATTGTTCGATATCATTTTTAGTAATGACCCTCTCACGGATCCTCTATCCGCGGTAGGGGCTCCGGGAGGCGGGCCGTTACATAAAATATCTATTTAGCATTATCCTGTTTTTTTTTTGTGTTGTATTATAAAAATAATATTAAAAAAGTAATCTTATTATAAGTTATTTTACATTTTATTAAAAACTATATCTTCGTTACTTTTACATTATCAGAGTCAATTATCACCAAATATATTTAAAATTGAGTGCATTCAATAATTATTCTTGATCTTGATTTGGTCTAAAATATGTTCAATAAAAATAAAGATTGATTTTTTTGTATAATTTTTTACCATCTAATTAGTTTTAATATTAAATATAAAATAAAGTAACAATATACAATAGATAATATATCTATTTTTTAGAATTTACATCTTTTTATAAACATATACAATAGTTACTTTTACATGAATAATTAAATTTTAACTCATGGACTATTCTTAATAAGAGAGAATAGAGATTTAGATGTCCTCTAAGATATAGTCCAGCAGTTGAGGACGAGCACGATTTTAAGAAATTTAGATTGTAGCCATTATATAGATGATGAGAGGTCCTGTGTTCGATCCTTAGCCTTGGGTTTCTTGATTAATTTCCTCTCTTTTTACGTGAGATTGGTGGGAAGAGGCCTTTTAAGACGAGAAATTTTACCTTTTTAAATAGAAATTTAAATTTGTGATAGAATTTCCATATATTTATTTGAATTGATCTTTTCCCAATTTAGTATACTCAAGTTAGAACAGAAGGCAATTGCCATCAGAAGTCATTAAACCGCAAGCGAACCATCAGAAGTCATGCCAGTTGCCAAAATGGGATGTGATTATTATGTAATAAAAGGATATATATTATATTAAATGCTATGCCACATATTCCTTCATAAATTTCGTTAAATACAAGGGCAAGGGCAGATTTGCTATTGCAAGGGCCAAAGCAGCCCCTCACAATAAAAAAAAAATGAAAAATAAAAAGCTTGGAGAAACTTGTGGCATACATATTACATATGACTCCGATTAATTAATTTATTTATATATTTATTTTAATACAATATTTAAATAAATTTTGTATTTATATTTTATTTATTTTTATTTTAAATAAGAGTTAATCGAAAGCAAACTCTTTTACATTATTATTTTTTATATATTATGCACTACATCACAAGAGTCTTATTTTCAAACGTTTACTCATTTTAAATCATTCGGTCATCAAGAATTTCATACTCTCATGGTTATCATAATGAAATTGTCCATTTTATATCTTTAATTTTACTGTTTTATTGTTAATATTATTTATTTTAATAAAAAATATATGTTACAAGATAAGTGTTAAACCACAAAAGTATCGTTTACAAAACTTAACAAAAATTCAGTTTTGCATGCACTAAGGTTTTTGTGCTAACAAACTATTTTTTGATAAATCTTTTATATTTTATAAATAAATGCTCTATTTTAACTTCACAAAAATTTGTTAATAAAATAATTTTTATATATTTTACTTAAAAAATTAGTAAATAGAAATAATATTTGAACTCATACTTATAAAATCTATCATAATATAAACTTGGAACTGATATTTTTCACTACATTCAATACATCTCAATTTAAATTTTACTTAAAAAACAAAAAATTAAAGTTCCACTATCAAATATATCTTTTTTATATGTTCATAATATTGGTGACGCTTTTAATTACAGTTACCGTTACATCCTGTGTTATTTTAAAAATTATATTCACTATTTTTATGATTTTATCAATGTTTATCCTCCAACAAAAATAATAATGGACGCAAACTTATTGTTTTTATTTTTGTATCATAATAATTTATTTTCTTAATATATTGTCTTTAACTACTTACATTTTTTGTATAGAAGGCATTAATTACTTTTATCTTGTAATATACTTAGGTCTTATTTTATTAGATACAGTATTAAGAATTAAATTAACTGAAAATATGAAGTAGAAACTAATTTTAATATAACCAAGTTTAAAAACTTCTAAATTAACATTTTGAATTAATGAAAACACAAACTGTCATTTATCATTTCCCTTCAAATAACCACCCACAGCATGTGCCAGCCAACAAAACAATAAATGTGTGTGGACTTACCAATAAAAGATTTGACCCCTAATTGAATGAATGTAACAGATAAAAACAATAGAATCCGAAATGCGTTGCGTGACAAATACATACATGAAGGAACTAGATAAGCAAAAAGAGTCAGTGACTCCTTTTTTATGCTAATGTAAACTATAGTATATGTACAACAAATGAAGGAACTCAAAGAGCATTTACAAGAACCCCAATCAAATTAATGTGAAACTATGATTCTGCATTGTAACAATGAATTTGTACAGCTTGAGAGAGAGAGAGAGACTCATGGATCCTTGTCAATCCTTTGGAATCAAGATGGATATCACCTGCTTCTCATCTGGAAGACTCTGCTGAACCAGATAGAGTGGAGAATCATGTGAAAGATATCATACCTCTCCGCCTTAGAGTGCCAGAGGAAGTGGTGCTGTACCTTCTTAACCCTGCCCTGCATCTCAAGATACCTCTTCCGGGGGATCGAAAGGAGTATGTTCTTCAGATTGGGGATATCCTTCTCGGGGACGAAGATAGCGAAGGATTCCCAGTTCAAAGTCTCAAAAAAGGGGGGTACAAAGTTGTCGGATATGATCACGGGAACACACTCGTAGAAGATGGCTTCGACTACTCGGGGACTGTTGACTTCATAGCCTTTGGGACATATACAGTACTTGCTACTCTTCATGTATTGGACATAGCTCATTTGGCCCTTCTTAACCTTACTGGCTAGCGGGCCGAATATTTTCATGTCGGGATCTTTATTTTCCCAATGCTGTAACAGAATAGGACGGAGGTAACCATGCATGTTGCCCGCGAAGAAGGCAAGGATTTGGCGTTTGGAAGGGGGTTTGCCTCCAACTTCTCTAAGGGGATGCTGAGCTGAGCGGACGTATGTTTCAGGAAGAGACGCATCCTTGCCAAGTATGAAGCCTTCTTTAGTATCGGCATTGCAGAGTGCTCTTATGCAATTAGCCATAATTTTCTTCGTCTCAGCTGGAGCCTGTAGGGGAATAAAACAAGGGAGAGCTCATTAGACTACTTCACATTGGGGAAGATCTCCAGATCATTCAACATCCAGAGGTTGACAGGTATGACATCAAAAACAACATGACATAGTTGTGAAGAGCAAAAAATCACTTTATAGTACATAAAAAATTAGAAGATGCATGAAAACTTTTTGAAGCGATCCTTGTGTGCGGTTAAATGTTGGAAATCACTAGCGAAAGGAAAGAAAAATGCTTTCTATAAGCCTCCTCTATAGCATCTTCAAGCATTTACAGATCTAATGGGTCCTTAGTATCAATATAGAAAAAGAAAATTTAGAAGGAAACACGCATAGTACCCAGTCATGGCAAGCAACAAGAAAATGATCAGCTCCACTAGTTCTGTTCCAGAAACTGTATCTTCCCGCAATCATGTCTAGGTAGTCCTTCAGATGCTGGACCAAGTTTTTCCGACTGTGAGAGTTAGGTACATATAGTGTCTCCTCTAGCATTCGGGAACTGAAAGGCAAGTAAAACAGGTGGGCTTTTCTTGGATTCTTAGCGACAAATTGTTTGTTTGCTTTCAGCATCTTCATAAACCATCCCTCAGATGCATATATTCCCTTGAGCACTGGCTGATGAAAAATAGGTTTTTCTCCCTCCTTGTAGATATACACCTTCAGCATATGTTCCATTAATTCATAGCTCCTGCAAATTTTGATGCTTTTGGAACTTTAAGACACATTGGTAAACTTGTTTAACAAATTCATGTATTCAAAAAAATTGGCCACAATTTTATGTAGAAAAAGTTTTAGCTCTTACACAATTACAAGTTTAGCAGATTCAGATTACTTGCTAGTACAAATACTTGTTAGGACATCCTTTTACTACATTAAGCTACAAAAACATAGAAGTGCTAGTGCACTGACAGTAAGGAAATATGAATTAATTTTTTCAATGCAGAAATTCCTCAATCTGTAAGTCTGGATCCTATCTCCTAAGCTAAAAGGCAAGAATGGGATGAGAAAAGATTCATCAATACCAGGAAAAAAAGAAAAGAAAAGAAGAAGAGTATCTGCATATATGTTTCACAGACTTAATAAGGGTGTTGTGTGCTGATGTGTAACTGGCACGACATTACTTTCTGAAACAAGCAGAAAAGTAATGCATGATTGAATCTAAATGTGCTGAGAACAAGTTAAATACTCTACTTATCCTTATCTTTTCTCCTAGAAAATAGGAGATGAGATAGGATATTCTATCTTCTAAAACTTAGGAAATACTATCTCTTAAATTATAGAGATAACCTAAAATCTAAACATACACAATCAAACTTTAAATTATAAGTTACAATAATTCAATCTACATGGTCGGATGGCCTTATCCTTCATAAACGATCTTCAACTTTGAATTTCGTCCAACACTCCCCCTCAAACTGTGGAGTAGATGCACATCATTCCTAGCTTGCCAATTAGAAATTCGAACCCCGGTCTCACCATAGCCTTTGTGAACACATCTGCTACTTGATCCTCGGTGGGAATATAAGACAAGACTATCCCTCCTTCTTCAATTTCTCGTTTTATAAAACTTATGTCTATCCTCACACGCTTCATGCGATCATGTTGAACAAGATTCTTTACTATGCATATTGCCAACTTACTATCAATGTAGACCCTTGTAGGTTGAGCCAAGGGTATCTTTAGGTCCTTCAATAGCCTCTCTAACCATATCACTTCACATATTCCTTGAGCTATCGCTCGGAATTCCGCCATAGCTCAGAATTCTGCCTCAGCACTACTACTAGCCACCACTGATTGTTTTTTGCTTCTCCATGTCACCACATTTCTCCATACTTTGGTACAATATCCCGTTGTTGACCCGTTGTCCTCATTTGAACCTGCCCAATCTGCATCCACAAATCCTTCAATTCCCTTTTCTTTTGTTTTTCGAAACATTAATCCTTTTTCAGGTGTTCATTTAAGATACCTTAGTATATGAAATATTACATCCATATGTCTTTGTGTGGGTGAGTGCATATATTGACTTATTTTACTTACTGCATAGGCAATGTCAGGTCGAGTCAAAGACAAATAAATCAACCTTCCCACCAAGCGTTGGTACCTCTCCTTGTCTACCGAAATATCACCCTCTTCTTCTCTTGATTTCCAGCCTTTGTCAAGTGGAGTGCCAGTAGGTCTGCATGCCAACATCCCGGTGTCTTTTAGTAAATCCAGGGTGTACTTTCTTTGAGATACAAATAACCCTTCTTGACTTCTAGCCACTTCCATACCCAAGAAGTATTTCATAAGCCCGAGATCTTTGACTTCAAATTCCACCTTCAGCTGCCCCTTTAAGGTTTCAATTTCTTGTAGATCATCACCTGTTACAATGATATCATCAACATAAACAATTAGAATAGATTTCTTCCCATATTCTGTGGTTTTCACAAACAACGTATGATCAGCTTGTCCCTGTTGATACCCAAATTGAATTAAGGTCATGCTGAATTTTTTTAACCATGCCCTAGGTGACTGCTTTAATCCATATAGAGATTTTCTTAGCTTGCGCACATTTCCTATGCCAGCCTCCCCTTCAAAACCAGGTGGGATCCTCATATATATTTTTCCATCTAAGTTCCCAATAAGAAATGCATTCTTAATATCAAACTGAAACAATGGCCAATCTAAATTTACTGCAATAGAAAGGATTACCCAGATGGAATTCAACTTAGCCACAGGTGCAAAAGTCTCCTCATAATCTATCCCATATGTTTGAGTGAACCCTTAGGCCACCAACCGGGCTTTATACCTTTCAACACTACCATCAGCATTATGCTTCACAGTAAATACCCATCGGCATCGAACAATCTTCTTGTCTAAAGGTCTCCTCACCATTTCCCAAGTGCCATTTCCCACCAGGGCCTTCATTTCTTCCATAACCGTTGCTTTCCATTTAGGATCCTGCATTGCTCCTTGGATATCTTTTGGAACAACTATACTATCAACTTTAGCAATAAACCCTCTGAATTTAGGAGACAACTTAGCATAGGTCAAATGATTTTTCAGTGGGTATTTTGCACAGGACCTTACCCCCTTTCGTAGAGCTATGGGCATTGCCCAATCTAGCCCGTCCTCAGGTGCTGCATCACTGCTACTGTCATGCTCCTTGCTGAGAGTTTCCCTTGTTTCAGGGTTGTCCTTTAAACATTCTTCTTCAGTCCTGTAGACGTCTTCTGAAGGACCAGCAACTGTTGGTAGAGATGATTGACACTGCTGCAGCTTAGTTTGGTCTTTTGGTCGTCGAGAATAAACAAACAAAGGGTCAGTTGGTTTGGTATTGTTCTAACCAGAACAATGGCCAAATACTGTTGTGTTAGAATCAGTGGTTAATTCAAGGTCAGCTAGAGCTGTAGCTGCTGTTGTAGGAGGGGATTTCATTGTTAGTGTGTTATCAAAGGTTTTAATAATTTCTCCCCCTTGAGAATACACTGGCAGTGAAATAGTGGGAGTAGAAAATGGATCAGTGGGAGGATCCATAGATGAGTTGGACTAATAGTAGGGAATATCCTCATAGAATGTAACATCGGAGGAAATATAGTATTTTCGGTTTATAGGGCTGTAACACTTGTATCCTTTTTGGGTAGGAGAATAACCAATGAAGAGGCATTTTAGGGCCTTGGGATCAAGCTTAGTACAAGAAAGACTGTGATTATGAACATAAGCAACACAACCAAACACTTTGGGCACAAGGGATTGGAGAAAAGGAGCATCAGGATATAAGGCACAAAGGGTATCAATGGGGGTTTTAAAGTTCAAGATCTTGGAGGGTAGACGGTTTATAAGGAAAGCTGGTGTAAGAACCGCCTCCTCCTAGTAGGAATGAGGGACATGGGTTGTGAACATCATTGCTCTTGCAACTTCTAAGAGATGCCTATTTTTTCGTTCGGCCACACTATTTTGTTGTAGTGTGTAGGGGCAAGAGCTTTGATGTAAAATCCCATGATCAAGCAAGTAATTGGTTAGGTCATAAGAAAAATATTCACTCCCATTATCAGTCCTAAGAATGTGAATTGAAGCTTGGAACATATTTACAACAAATTGATGAAATCGTTTGAAGATACCACTAGCTTCGGATTTCTCCTTCATAAGGTATACCCAACATGTTCTAGAGTGGTCATCTATGAAGGTTATGAACCACCTAGAACCTGGAATATTTGAGAGTTTAGAGGGGCCCCAAACATCACTATGGATTAGATGGAATGGAGACGAGGGTTTGTAAGATTGGATGGAATGATGGACCTTAGATTGTTTTGCGAGAGTACAATGCTCACATGAAAAAATGTGATCTTTATTAATGAAGAATTGAGGATACAAAAATTTAATGTAAGGGAAACTAGGGTGTCCTAACTGCTTATGCCATAACATAGCTTTAGCATTAGCGTTAACATTGAAAACAAATTTATTCGAATGAGCAGTTTCTAATGAGTTCCCGGGCAACCAATAGAGGCCATCCCTAGCTTCAGCACTGCCAATCATCATCCTCGAGGCTTGGTTCTAAAATAAACAATAGGATGGAAAGAAGATTACTTTGCAATTCATGTCACTTGTAATCCTACTCACAAATAATAGATTGTAACTTAATCCTGGAACATATAGAACTGAATCAAGTTTTAACTTTGAAATACACACTTTACTAAGACCCAAAGCAAGAGAGGTAGAACCATCAGCCATAGAAATCTCAATTAGCTTTCTACATGGCCTATATTCGGTCATACATTTCATGGAACTTGACATATGGTCAGATGCCCTTGTATCTATTATCCATATATCCTTAGGAATCTGTTTTGACACTAAAGAGCAGTGAGGGTTACCTTGCAGAGCAACGGAGGCTGTAGGTTGAGGATTAGAAGAATCAGCCAATCTTGTTCCTTGACTAAGCAGTCTGTACAGTGTCTGTATTTGTTCTTCTGTCAGATTTAGGTCTGGTTTTAATCCTTTTTCTCCACCTGATTTTGGCCCATCTTCACTAGATGCAGCAACCACATAGGCTGATCTGCTGCCTTCTCGTTTATTCCTTGGTTTCCAATTGGCTGGTTTGCCATGGATCTTCCAACAAGTCTCTCATGTGTGGTATGGTCTCTTGCAATGATCACACCATTGCTTTTCTCTCCCGGAATATTTTTGACCAAAATCCCCTTGCTTAACAGTAATAAGGGTTGAATGTTGGTTAGTCAAATCAGTAGTCGATTGAAGCATAACCTTTCGGCGGCTTTCTTCTCTTCTAACTTCTGCAAAAACTTCCCTTAAATTGGGCAGAAGTTTAGTGCCTAAGATCCTGCCATGTACCTCATCTAGATCACTGTTAAGTCCATGGAGAAAATCGAAAATTCGATCTTTTTCAATCATCTTATTATATTTAACACTATCAACAACACTCTCCCAAGTAATAGCATAAAACAAATCCATCTCATGCCATAACTCTACCAAAGTATTAAAATAATTTGTAACACTTAGATGACCTTGTTTGGTGTTCCTTATGGCTGACCTTACCTCAAGGCTTTGAGATGAATTCTCCAAATCTGAATACATCTCTTGCACCGAGTCCCAAATCTCCTTGGTTGTTTTGCGGAAGAGGTATGTCCTTCCAATCCTAGTCTCCATGGAATTTATCAACCATGCCACGATGGTTGAATTTTCTACCTCCCATATGCCATAAGAGGCGCCTATTGGCGAAGGAGCTGGAGTCACACCAGTAAAATATCTTGCTTTTCCTTTGCCCTTGATCACCAATAAAATTGATTGAAACCACTCCCTAAAATTACTCTCATTTAACTTATGGTGAGTAATTTGTAGTGGGTGATTGTCGATTGAATGGCTGGACATGTTAGAAACGGATTGTGAAGGAATCGAATGGTAAACAACAATTGGGGTACTAGTGGCTGAAATTTCTATAAGGGTAGGGTTTTGGTTTGCATCAGTCATGATTTTTTTCGAAAAAAAAAAGGGAAAAACAAACGGCAAAAAAACTACTTGAGGCTTAACCTAGGCTCTGATACCATGAAACAAGCAAAAAAGTAATGTTTGATTGAATCTAAATGTGCTGAGAACAAGAAGTTAAATACTCTACCTATCCTTATCTCTTCTCCTAGAAAATAGGAGATGAGATAGGATATTCTATCTCCTAAAACTTAGGAAATACTATCTCCTAAATTATAGAGATAACCTAAAATCCAAACATACACATTCGAACTTTAAATTATAAGTTACAATGATTCAATCTACATGGCCGGATGCCCTTATCCTTCATAAACAATCTTCAACTTTGAATTTCGTCCAACACTTTCTAATTCCAAGGAACGACTAGATAGTCATATATCCTAATGTTTGTGTTTTTTTCGTGAACAATATTATTGCATGGTAATATAGAGCATCATACGACTTGGAGCTTTATGAAGTCACGTAGGGTAATTCAATTACTAGATGTGGTAGTAAAGTTTTACAACAATGTTTACAGGTTCCGTTGAGTGTCTGAGATGTGAACCTCACACATTTAGACGGTTCCATTTAGTAGAAATCCCTAATGACACTGACAGCCACTCAGGTAAACTGCTATATTAAGTGTGTAAAGTAAATGTGTCAGACACTCGGTCTTTGGATAAATTATTCCAACATGCCAACTTTGATATTCTATCAGCAAGAATCGCTAATATTTCTAGTTCACTGTATGGCTAAGTATATTACTATCATGTTATGCATGAAAAGATTTTTGCCAAAATAAAAGAAGAATAAAACACAAATATCTTACCCCCTAGGACACAAAGATATATCTGGCATTTGAGAAAACAATTGTAACAAACATGGACTGCAATTTAAGCTCTGATGTGAGACAGATGTATCTACAATCCAAAGCAAGAGATTTTATTTTCAAGTCTCTAATAGTTTATTTCCTTTGGATTCTAACTACAAGAAATCCATCATATTGTCCTGGGCGGGTCGAATTATTTTGTATAATGTGTGGGACTGAAGCAGAAGCTTATTGCCTTGATGGATTAAGCACTAAGCAGAGTCCCTTCAATATTAGGAAGAGACAGTAGGAATTCTTTGGCATTATAGAATCACAAACATGTTTCAGTCAAAAAACACACTCAGTTCTAAATAAACCATTCCTTATAAATGACTAATTGAATAAAAATATTGGCCAAGTTGGATGCTAAAATTGTTATTTCACATATCTCTTGGTCAATGAGTCCTAGGTTGCCCATCTTTTTTCTCAAATGCTGCTTTTTACCTCCACTGAACTTGGAATGATATTTGCCTTTGCATTTATAATTCTTGACCAACCTGGATGGAAGCATTGGAAACAAACCCCTTCATTATTTTAGTAAAATTAGTTACCTGAATTCAACATAGTAAATTTTAAAGATATCTCAACTGAAGATGTGAGAAATCAAGCAGAATAAATTATTCATTTAACTTTCCTGCGCTGGAATTTCATCAAAAAATTCTTATGAGTCCAGGTTAATTTACAAAATGCATAGTCATACAGGTTAACTATCAATGCCCATTATATTATTTTCTAACTCATGTGATGCAAGATCTCATATAACTAGGCGATATTTGCTTCTTGAAGTCATAAACTAGGTTGCCCATGATTCAGAGGGTTGAACAGAACGACCACACAAGCTCCAATTATATACGGTTTGACATTTTCATCTTGCTATCCTGTATTCACAATGTACCATTTAGAAGAAATGAATAAATAACCCAGGAAAAAGTTTCAACAGAGCTTTTATATAAACCACTTGACAAGCGTCAGACATCATAAGCAACAGGTTGAAAATGATGAACCAAACGACAAAAAACCTAGTGACGCCTACTTTCTAACATTAACATAAAAAAGTTCAAAGATGAAAGGTCCTCTTGTGTAATGAAAATAAGCTAAACTGCTAGAACCACAACATTAATAGATTTCAGTATTATGGCATCCTCAAGGGGACAGAATGCCAAGTATACAAAAATTCCAAGTTCAGTTACCTTTTGTTTTTATTTTCAGTAAGCAAGTATAACCTACAAAAAGTGTCAATGTCTGTAAACAAGGAGTGTATGAAGAGAAGACAAGCAGCATCAGCACACAAGGTTCCTAATAAGATCTATAAAATGGATTCATAATAGATATTTCTGTTGGCTCATCAAAGAAAAAGAAGAGAAATCAATAGCCTTTCAAAATACATGTTTCACGTTTTTATGAAAATAATCTGTCAACATCTTCTAGTAGTTATGCACACAGAAAATTGGATAAAGTTATGATTGTGTTGGTGGTAGTGGGTTAATGGACATGTTAGCAGTAAGATTTCTGCTAATACAATGTGCAGGCAACAAAAAGTGAATACCACATGCCCAGAATGGAATCTCTTGCTCAACATGATTACCTTTTAAACACAGAAACATTCCGATAGAGGGGAGCATAAAGCCAGGGATCATTTTCTATGGCAGGTGCATTCTCAATATGTAATTTTGCATCCAGTAGATCTCGGTCCACTGCTGAAGACCATCTTGGTTTCTACAAAGTAAATCAGGGAAAAAAAATTAAACTCAGATACTGGTCCAACAAATTAGATCTCCTCAGAACAACCGAGTTGTAGAAATGCTCATACCACCAAAAAAGATGAAGCATGACTCTGAAGCAACAAATCATTCATCTCAGATATTGATACCACTGCTGCTGTGGTACTCTTAGACCTTTCCTTCAGAACTGAAATATTCGTCCTAGAAGAGCGATTTTCAGACAGAACAGTATCACTTTGCAATCCCCCAGATTTTTCACCACTGGAGATTATGTTGTCTATCGCTTTGTCTGCTGAAGATGTATTAAGATGAGCAGATATCATGTGACTTTGTGACTGTTTATTCACATTGGAAGGAGTGTTTAAGTTAGGTGATGAAAGTATAGGTGGTAATGCAGGTGACAGGCTTGCAGCATCAAGACTTCCATTTTTATCTGCCGCGAGAGAAGCACTTTTCTCTGAAATACTGCCTATTGTAGTATTATTATCAGTAGGAACATTATTCAGAAAGGAGCTGTATTCAGATTCTGTACGCTTTTGTGGAGCTAAGGCATTATTTGTAATTGTCTTCTCCACAGTTGAATTCTGGCTATGCTCTATAATATCCTTTGAAGGAGACTCATCTTCAGGATCAGCATCATTATCTAATTCGTGAGAATCATCTAAATCTCCGTCCATTTCAGATTCAATATCATCATTGGGCCCTGTTCCTTTTTGTTCGGGGATCTTGGTTACATTATCTACTTTATAAGCAATATCTGTTCCGCTGGAGTTAAAACCATTATATCCAATAACTTTAGGCTTTCTAGCTGAAAATATAGATGATATAGCACCACGATGTGGAAATTCGATGTATTGCACAACTAGAACAACAGCAAACACCATTGAAATTACCCACACCAGTCTCCTCGTCTCCACCTGGAATAAGGATCGAAAGTCATGACCCATATCCAGATTAACTGGTATATTGAATTTTATTGGCCTCTATTTGACCTGCGAATTTTCCAAGCCCAAAACTGAGTCAGTTTGGCAGCATTTTCTCGTATTCACAAACTTAGGACATCGCTATTGCCATAGAGTTAATATGCAAAATCATTTCAAATATTGATTATTAGTTACAGTCTTCTTATTAAATCTGATTTATATTTTTAATTGATTGAATGTTTTGTGTGTCTAGATTCATTTGTCATGTGTTAGAAGATTAAGAATTTCAAATTCAAATTTTGTAACTGAAGAAGTAAATGTGTTTAAATTTTTGTAACGCATATTTCAATGCTTTTTCTAGCATTTGCATCTATAAATACTAGACTTCTGAGTTGGCAAAGACACACTTATATTTCTCCTTGTCTACTGTTTTCTCTGTGATTCATACATGTTAAAGAACACTCTGAGCAGCCGATTAAGCTTGTGCATTGTGAGTGCATGCTTGCACTTGCGTGGTTGCTGTATCCTGGAGGGTTGGCCGTCATAAACCTGCTGCACTGAGTTTCATACGCTGAGGGGCACAATCTACTCTTCAAGGATAGTGACTGCATGCCTCAACCGATTCAATTTTATACTCTTTAATTTTTTATCCTCATACTTTTATCCTATTTTTCTAACATTTCTCCCCAGCAAAAGTGGGAAGAGGGTAATAACCTAATGTTACTTCACCAGTTTCCAGAGAAAGAGAGAGCGCACAAATAGAAACGCAAATTCTTGCAAGTTCAACCTTCTGGGTCGCTCAAGAAGTTGGAAACCCAAAACACCTTCCTCGATTAAAAATCCAAGCTATGAAATTTGCTTGGATTTCTATGAAATTTTAAGAACTATTTACAGATTAAAAAAATTTAAGAACTACTGCATGAACTCTTCCAATTCATCCTAAACATATATGGGCTTTCAACAAGCAACAGCTAGGGAATAACATTCAAGAAACTTGCATATGTATATATGCAAAATATAAACGCGCCATTCGCCACAAACCGAACATTGTGCTTAATCTAGAGTTTAACTTGTCAAGAACCAAGTAAAGAAAGGCTTCAAATTGGTTATCCCTTTATTTCACCTGTTTACACACCAGCCGAGTAGGAGCATGAATAGATTCTCAACATAAACCATATATGCCATAAACCATATATGCAGGGCCAATCCCGAAGAAGAAGTAGGAACAACTTAATTCATGGCTTACGCTCACCAACTTAATTCATGGCTTACGCTCACCACTCATCTTCCCGCTAATTCAAACAAACTGCCAGTACTAAAACTCGACAAAACGATCAAGAATTATCAAATAAAACCCTAGACAAGATACAAACTCAAAAAGCGAGCGGCAATCACCTTCAAGAGAAGTGAACTGAAAGTGCCGGAAAACTGCAACTAGCAGGAACGCCGCTTCGATTATCAGATCGACGGGAAGAGCAGCCACCACACAGTCAGGATTGCGTTTTGCAGCCGAGGAAAACCGGGGGAAAGCAAAGAAAACAGAGCGACAGAGAGCAAGGGGAAACCTCCTTGCGGTCTTTTAGTCAATTAAGCAATCGTTTGAACACTTGCGGTGCAGTTGACAGAGTCATTTTCTTGGCAACCAAACAGGACATACTTACAAAATCTCTCTCTCTCTCTCTCTTCTCTCCATGATTCCTACTGCTGCTCATTTATTTATTTATTATAGTTTGTTCCTTGGTTACAGCTCATATATTCTCGTTTTGCGGACACGTGGACAAACGATAATACCGTTGCAGTGATTATTACTATCTTTTTAACATCCTATTTAATTTAATTATATCAAAATATTATTTCCACACTTTATTTTAATATTTAAGATAATATTCATGATTTAATATATGATATTATTTATCTTATTAACATAATTATATGATATTTTAATGCAAAACATTACTTTAAATATCAAAATTGATGTTGACATGCCAAATAGAAAAGGAGCTCAAGAGCCAAACTCAAGACAAGTTTAAAAATTTTAAAAATTGCAAAAAGACTTTTTAGATAGATGAGTCTCTCGAAAAATTCTCTAGCAAGCTTACTTTACTTTTGAGCCTAAAAGAAAGTATTTTTTGGGAGACTCAAAAATCATCTCAAATCATACCTTTCGCTAAATCATATTAAAAATTATTAAATTTTAGTGTATTTTTTATTTTAATTATTAAACTTTAATTCTTTTTAATGTGATTATAAAAATTTAAAAAATTTTACTATGTGGTCACATATAAATTTTTTTGACTAATGTAACAGATAATAAAAATTATTATACAATGACAACTAATCAGACTATACCACGTGTCAATATATAATAATATTTTTATTATTTGTCATATCAGCGCCACGTCACCTGCTTCAACTACAAAGTAGTTGAAAAATCTTATATGTGATTACATTACAAAATTTTTTAAACTTTTATAATCACATTGAAAATAATTAAAATTTAGTAACCAAAATAAAAAACACACTAAAATTTAGTGATTTTTGATGTGATTTGCCCTCGTACCCTTGCTGCTCTAAAGTCTTCGCTTTAAATAATGGTAATCTCAATTCCCAAAATAAATAGAGGCTCTTCTATTTGTGAGCTCACATTTATAAATAAAAGATAACTCCTTATCTTCAAGTATATCAAAAATACTATAACGATTTGTTAATTTCTTTTATAGTTTCTTATCAAATTAAATTACTTATCAAATTGTTTGCATCGGAAAAAACACTCTACATCCCTTAACTAACTTTTGTCTTGTGGGCTCTCGAATATCTGAAAGACATTCACCAACTATAAATTTTATTATTGCATTCAAACAACAATAGATATTCAAGTAGCATTTCTATTAATATTCTCTATAATTATATAATTATTATTTAACTTATTACATTATTTAGATCGAATACAATAAAAATGAGTGATAATAATTTTTATTTGAAAAAAATAATATTAATGAAAAAATAAAATCATCTATATGTAGGCTTTTTTACCAATAAATTTTTATAAAATTATAAATAATTTTAGGAAGAAATGTATCTATTAAAAATATACTATTAATTTCTATCAATTAGGAAAGAATCTGACAATATACAGTTCTGCGTGGGATTATTTGTTTAGACAAAAATATTAATCAAATTTTGATTTTTGCTATTATCTTCAAAATAAAAATATTAAATATCATATGATAAATCTATTTATGTTATTTTTCAAAACAATTTCTGTAAGTCTAAATTGCTAAGAATTGAACCCAACGGTGTCTTGGATGAGTTTGCGTGTGCACGTGTGTGAAAAAGGAAGAGATTAATTTCATTCGTAATTAAATTAAAGAAAGAATAGGGATTTCGAGGACCAATAATAATAATAATAATAATAGAGAGAAGAGAGGGAGAATGGAATTGGATCAAAAGAAAGAGAGGAGCGTTTTTAAAAAATATATTAAGAATAAAATAATTAATTTTATTATATATTTTTTAATAATAGTAGGAAAAGTCTGTATTTTTTAACTGCACGGTATAATTTGTTAATGATTATACAATAAAAAAAACATAATTATTAAAATAAAAATATCATTTTGAAATCATTTGGAGCTTGCTCTGATTGTCACTTTTGAAACTAATCATGAGTCAATAGCCAAATGCACAAACGTATGGGCAAGATCAGTGTTTCATTGATGGACAGGCCTTTTCTCTAAATGATGAATACAAGCACTTATTCAAGGCGAAATGAGAATCACAGCCATTCATTATTCAGTGCCAATGCTGGCTGCTGGCTGCTGGCCAACCAGTTTAGCCCTCATCAAATTCAAACCTTTGCCAAAACAACTTTAATTTTTCACTTTCTCACAACAGAAGGCCAATGATTGCGCCATTTGTGATTCAAGAAATATAGGTGAAATATCTTATTTATAAAGTAAGAATAAAATTATAAACAAAGATGACTCATTTTGGATTCTCATAAATAATAAATATCATGCACTGAATATGTCTTTACAACAAACAAGAAAAATGAAAAACTCTCCATTTCACTTAGGAATAGGACATAGCTTGCTTATTTTTCTAACTTGCCTTTCCTTTTCTATCACAGTTGTTTTTTTCTAATTAAAATAGAAAGAAACAGCCAAAGAAGAATCCCTGAAACCAGACACACATATAGAACACAAGGACAAGCCATCAACATCTCAAGGACTTGGTTTGAAGAAACAGTCCTATAACTTAAGCATTGTTGAGCTCTTCACAGAAAAATAATCTGCAAAACTAACATAATATGGACAGTATTAGAGACAAAACAGCCATTTAGCAAGGATCTACAAATAAGAAGCACAGCAGTGATGGATGGACCCAAGGGTGTTCATCATGTTTCTCTTCTGGTTCTTCCATGTTAAAGCCCAAGAAACTCCTGATCAGCCTGTCTCTAATCCAGTTCAACCAAGCCTTGCAATTATTATCGCCATAATCTCAATCATGTTCTCTGTAACAATTCTCATGGTTGCCTCAACACAACTAGGCCTGTTCTCTCTGGCCCTAGACACACCCATCGTGAACTTGTTAGATCAAAGTCTAGATGTTCCGGGATTGATAAAGCAGTGATTGAAACGCTACCTTTTTTCAGGTTTTCTTCACTCAAGGTCAAGCGATCCAGAGAAGGCCTTGAGTGCCCAGTTTGCCTGTCAAAGTTTGAAGACAGTGAAGTTCTTCGGTTGTTGCCCAAGTGCAGGCATGCATTCTATATGGATTGCATCGATAAATGGGTAGAAAGCCATTGCAGCTGTCCCTTTTGCAGGTATAAATTTGAAGTGTGGGAGCTTACAAGTTTCAATTATACGAACAGTCTGAGATACTCTAGGAACCCTTCTAATCAACCAGAGGATCCAAGTCTTGAGCTCTTTGTTCACAGGGAAGAGGACCATCAAAGTTCATCAAGATTCAAGATGGCAAACAGTTTCCAAAGTTTTCCCAAACCTAAGAAAGAAGATCTTGTAATTCAAGAAGGTAACATGCAAAAACTCCTCCATAAGTTCAATCACAAGATCTTCATCTCTGATATTGTTTAAAAGAGCAGATGGAGTGATGTTAACTCGTCAGACTTGATGTTGTTGAAGTCTGAGATGCTTAATATCATATTAAGTAAGAGACTCTCTCCTTTGAATTCAAGTGTCGAGTTCCACCATGGCTTTTCCATGAACGAACAAATTGTGAAGATTAAGGAGGACTTGGATAGGAAGAGACTGTATGAGTTTAAAGTTGGTAAAATAAATAGGAGTCATTCAATTTCAACTTCAAGCTTACATTCTGCTTCTAAAAATGAAGGAAACCAAACTGCAAGCTCAAGACTATTGATTCCAGCAGAGAACAGATCATTGTCAGAGATCACCAACATTTCGAGGTTCACAGAGTCCAGCACAAGAAACAGGATCAAAGAAGGAAATAATGGAAGAGAAGAAAAGATGAGGCGGCTTTGGCTCAATATAGTAAGGCAGACAGTTGAACGGTTCGCAGGCCGAGAAAGAAATTCAGAGGATTCAGAGAGCAAGAGAACACCATCAAACAAATGCATTGTTGAATAAATGCATTGTTGTTGATACTGAGATTGCAAGCTAGTTGACTTTGGCTAGGGATTCCTCAGTCAAATCTGTTAGTAAATCATAATGCTTTCTACAAATTCAGGATGCGAGACATGTTTTTGAGTTCTCATGGGTTGTAGATTGTGGTCATGCCCGTGCTAACAATTTACTTTTTTTGTTGATAAGTAACAATTTCCCATAATATTATCAAATGCAGAAGACCAACTAGCTTATTGTTCATGCTAATAAATGTTGGCCCCTATTTTTTCCCATGCTCTCACTAGTTTAGCCAACCCCACATAGTTGAATAAAGGCTTGATATGGTCTTGTTATTGCTTTTTCCAGTTTTGGATGTTCAAATAGCAATAAATCCAAGCATATATGCACCAAAGAAACTCCACGCTATGTTGGTTGTGGGAGTTCTCTCTAGAATTGTCCAAATGACTCCCAAAAAAAACTAGTTCCAAAAATCTTATGCTAGAAGCATATGCTGTTTATACTGATACACGAAAATTAAACAAAAAATATTAATAAGAAATAAAAGCAAAGAAACCAAATAAACAAATAAATAAAATTAAAAAACAACACCAACATCAAAGCAACTAAACTATTCCAGGTACTTGTAGCTTATTGCCATCATTTTTTTATTCAAAACCACCCTGTTTATGCAACCAGAATTCAGATTCTGTTGAGAATAATAATGACACAAATGGTCCATAATCAAAATGGAAAAACAGTGCAAAGAATAGAAGAATGGTAACAACTGAAATCACATCATCAAAATTTTCACATGTACATAACAAATTTTTTGCAGACAATATTAAATACTCAATTTATTCTGTTTAATGTAAGTTTATTTCCGAATGCCAGTTCCAAACCTTGTTGAGAATTACAAAATACTCAAGTTGTTTTAGTTGTACTCTTACTCAAGAACACCCCCGCCTCCAGGGCGAAAAAAAAAAAAAGAAGTTATTTTATTTATGTAGTTTTTATTTAACAGAGCAGCTGATCACTCCTTTCCCCTAATTAATCTACAAAAATGTATCTTGGGTTATCAGTTCATCAATTTGCAAAATAAATTAGTAGTCCCAATAAGAAGCATTTGTATAACTCTTCAAATATTCTTCAATGCCATCTTACATACAGACCTGACTGCTAGGAATTAGAACTCTCAACTTCATTGCAAGATTCAAAGAATTCCAAATGTATGTTCAGAAGATTGCAAGACTTTCTATCCCCTGCAATAATATACTTAATTTAATTTGAGAGATTAGGTACCTGGACATTTAAGCATCGTAGTATCTTACACCAAATATTCAGTAACTGTATCTTGGAAGTGCAAATGAAATGCTAAGACACTCTTTAAACATTACAGATTCTGTCAACAAAGAAAATCAGCTAGAAATACGTGATATAGAACAATGATATATTGGAAAAGAGAAAATGCAAGTAATATTAGTAATATGCATCGTCCTATCTAAATGCTAAGGAGGGCGCATATATGATCAGCAATATCTAATACAAGTGGTAACCTCCTTGATCTGAGCTATCAATGTCCGAGTTACTTGTGGATTCTCGACTACCCCTCTTAGTCATACGTAACTCTCCAACACGACTGTTGGTACTTTTGGGGGTTCCATCCTTGTTTTTCTTCTCGTTGCTTTTCCTCCATTCCCATTTTCTATGCCAATGCTTTGTAAGCATTACTCCTAGAAGTAAAAACACAGTTAATGTGCAGCCTCCACCAAGGCAAACCAGCTCAATGGACACCCATCCCATCCCCTCACCATGTGGCATAATTGCCCATACGGCAGCAACATAAGCCAACGACATGAACAGGGTAGATAGCCACATGATCTTATGTGTCAGTGTTAACAGTTTCATCATGGCTTTTCGCCTGAAAGGAATAACGCTCACGAGAATGTTGACAATACCAAGTGACAAGAACAATGCACCAATGTTGAACGTCATGAATATTTTGAAAGGAGTTTGCCTACCCATTGTAGCCTTTCCAGTCTCTTGGTTAAAGCCGCCAGGGGGGTTTATGCCGGCAGCAAATGTAACCGTTGCTATTAAAACGGTCACAACAATTATCGTATTTCGGGCATTTCTGATCCCCTCCATC
Organism: Diospyros lotus; assembly: GCF_014633365.1. Classification (NCBI taxonomy): domain Eukaryota; kingdom Viridiplantae; phylum Streptophyta; class Magnoliopsida; order Ericales; family Ebenaceae; genus Diospyros; species Diospyros lotus. The sequence goes on along the minus strand of NC_068349.1, from coordinate 6,042,784 downwards.
TGATGTTCAAGCTGTGTTGCTCTGCGATGTCGGTGCCTATGGTGCTGGCGTTGATATCCTGAGGCCTTCTTTTTTGGCAAATTCTGGATGTTTTCATGAAACCTTCCCGGTGCAAAGGGCTCAGCAATACGTTGGATATCTGGAGAAAAAGGAGGCAGCTCTTCACCTCTCTTAGCTCCTGTTTCTAGCAGCGCTGGTACAATAGCAAGAGCACCAGAGTTACTGGCATCAGATGCAACTACATCTAGTGCTGTGTGCCCCTTCCGGTTTAGAGCATTTACATCTATGCCAAGCTTGAGCAGGTAGATGACCATCTATCCTCGAGGAGAAACATGTGCAAAATGAATTAGATGTAAGTGAAGCATTGCTACAAGATCAACAATATTGTCTGATAAATTACACCTTTAATTGATCCAGGACTGTTGTGTCATAAGCAAAGGCCCATTAAAAGTCCAAGAGTTCAAAATGATATTTTGGGCTAAAATGTACAAATTTCCCAAAATTTCCCAAGATAACTTTGAAATTCAAAAATTTCGCTGGAAAAATAATCAATTATCTATAAAGAATTTTAATTCTAAAATGATTCTAAAAAAGGGATAAACATCATCCCTAAGAAGTTTTATCCTTCAAAAAGGGTAAGATAAAATCATTTATAAAAGATAGATATCATCTATAGCAATTATAGCTTCAGCCAAACTATGATTAATCAAGAAAAACGTTATTTACAAGATTCTTAATTCTGTTACACTTTAGATCACTCCATATTTCTCTATAAATAAACAGACACTCATTCCTAAAAGTGTACGACATCTCTAACACTGATTTCAATAAAGTTTCTTTCATCATATTTTATGTCTGACTTAAATATCGGAGTGATTGCGCGAGGATTTCCCCGCACCCTCTGATTGTTTTCTTACTTTTGCAGATTCAAGCGACTTGACGACAACGTTTTCAATCAAATAAATTCATTGTTGTATCCGACAACAACAAGGACAATGGGAACCACCCCTCAACCACCAAAATGGTGTGTAAGTAGGCCAGTTTTGGACTCAAACATGAAAATGAGATCAGCTCAAGATATAACCTGAGACTGCTCAAGGACGGCATATGCAATGAACAAGGCATCTCTAGTCTAGTTCTAACAGTAAAACACTTGTCATGAAGAATAAAGATAGGAGGATACTTAAAAGGTCCAAAAGATATAACAAATATGGAGATATACCCAAGTCCAGAAATAAAATAAAGCTCCGTAAGTGTGACAAGCCTGCCTGGTCCCTTGGGAAAAAAAGTTGCAGGATCTTGATGGTGCAGAACATAAAGAAGTGGCAGCAAGTAGAGGAAGAGGGAGGGAAAACCAGGGAGAGAAAAGAGGAAAGAAGTCGGGGGAAGGGAGAAGAAGAAGAGGGAGACCGGAGAGAGACAATTATAACAGAAAAAAGCAATCCATTTTTTATTCAAAATCAGGCATATCAATTGGTTAAATCAATAATACCTATCGCTAAAATCCTATCACAAAAGCTAATATCATAAATCAAAATTTACTAACTACTGGTCACCTGAAACAGGAACAAAAATGAGAAGAACCAGGAAAAGGTTAAAAATAAAAATACAGCACTTATTCTGACGTCAAATGTTGAGATGGTGATTTCAGTTTAATTGTGCCAAGGATAAAGTGCTTCCATATTGATGATCTAGATGCTGAGCGAGCTAATGATTCTGCAGTCTCATATCATTGTGATGCCAAAAGAGCTTTTCACTAGGTATAACAAGTGAGTATGGTAGTGTAAATACAGGAAACAACTGTGTTATAAAGATCAAATTTTCCGTTGCCATTTCTGTTCTTATTTAAATTTTCTAGAAATTAAATTTGCTTTTGCCAGATTCAGCCAACACCAATAGACACAGGCAAGCGAGCCAAATCTCCGAATGCATCACAAACGAAACGAAATGAAGGAGCAGCTGATCTCTAATTAAGAAGTCGGATAGAAAGAAACTTACAGCGCTGAGCTTCCCGGCGATGGCGAGGTGGAGGACGGTGTTGCCATCGGTGTCCGGCAAGTTGATGAGTGTGGAGACATTGAGGATTTCCATCAAATACCTGAGGGCTTCGAACTGGTTGTTCTTGACGGCGAGGTGGAGAACGGTCTCACCTTTGCGGGTCCTGATCTCGGCGGATTCGAGGCTGGTGGAAAGGATCTCGTCTATGACGTTGAGTCGGCCCTTGGCGGCGGCGCAGTGGAGCGGCGTGAGGCCTTCGAGGTCCTGCAAAGAGGCGAGGTCTGAATCGAGCCTAAGCAGCTCCCTGGTGATCTCGAGGTGGCCTTTACTGCAGGCTAGGTGCAGCGGAGAACAGCCCTGGCAGTTCATCTTCCTTGCGAAGGCTGGCCGCGCTTTCAGTATTTCCTTCACCGTCTCTGCTCCACAAAGAGCGCCAGCTTTCTTACTAGTTTGCTCAAATGAATTATAATAATAAGAAAAATATTATTCCTCAAGAGTATTATGTTGGGCAACATAACGTTTATCTTGTGTGCAAAAACGTGAAATCTCTTGCCTTAATGTTTATCTGAGTGGACAAAATGAGAGGGAAGCGTGGCCTCTAACCTCCTCCCCCAACACCCCCTCGTATGTCGGTATCGAGTTATCCGACATGAATAACAAAATAAATTTGTATTATAATTTTTTTATAATAAAAATAATAAACATATTTTTAAATATTATTCTCCTTTCTTACGTGTCTCAAATCAAATCAAGATGTAAGCAAAATAAGGAACGACAAAATATCATATGCCCTTATATTTTTTCCTCTTTCGTTATAAAATCTTCGTCTTCTTTTCAAATTATGATGTTAAAATTTTTAAACCTCTTCATATATAATAGTCAGAGAGAGATGACCATAGTCGAACTTAACAATAGTTACTTGGGACTTATGAATAGATGAGAGATGGAATGAGTGGGAGATTGAAATAGAAGGGCAGTATTGATATCTTATATTCATAATAATATTATTTAACGAAAATAATATGAATTAATATAAATTTTAAATTTTATAAAAAAAATAAAAATGTAGCCTCCGCATAATGCCAAATAATTAGTTGATTCTCTCATTATGGGTGCCCTTTGCCTAGCTGTCGGCCAGCAACTTGGAAAGTACATTGAAAGTCTCCTTTTTTTTCTTTTTTTTTTCCTAACAAAAGTATACTAAAATTTGCTAAAAATTTTAGTCTTCTTAATTTACAAGTACCCAAAAAGGATTAATGATACTTAATGGTAGTAAAATTACCGGTGTGACCCGCAGACACAGCAACGTGGAGAGAGGTAGTCCACGAGTCAAGCTCCAGCGTGAGCAGCAATGGATTGCCTAGCAAGTGCTTCGCCACTTCAACTCTCCCTCTCTCGCATGCGACGAACAGCGCACTCTCCTCTCTTCCATTCACCTTGTAAACCTCCCATGGATCCATCTCCAGCACCAAGCTTACGATCTCCATCCAGCCCTCCCTGCACGCTTCATGCAGCGGCGTCTCCATCTCCGCGTTCTCTGCCCCCACCATCTCCGGCCGCAGCTCCAAGATCGCTGCTGCCAGCTCAGCATGCCCGAACCGGGCCGCCAGGTGGAGCGAGGTGTTTGATGATCTGCTGGTGGTTTGTTTGAGGAGATCCTCGTCTTGTTCCACGAGTCTGAGGAAGGCGGGGACGTCACCTTTCACGATGGCCTCGTAGAGCCGGCGGTCCATGGCTGGAGCTGCCGGAGAAGAAGGGCCGATGGCTGTGCACGGGGGTGGTGCAGAGATGGTGTGGTGGTGGTGGAGAAGTTATAGAGAGAGAGCTGTGGCCGTTTTTCCACAACTGCAGCAACTTGGAAAGTTCCGTGCACTGAAGCGGGACGGTAGACGCTGTGAAGGGCCTCTTGTGTTATTTATTTAAAAATTAAAAACTATTTAATAATAATCATTTTAATAGTTTTGATAAATAAAATAGTGATACCCTATTTTATCTTGACTTTGCTTAAAATATTTATGTAGAATTTGTATTTATTAAAATTTTTATATAAATTTTTATCATGTAAATAAAATTATTATTTATTTCATATAAAATATCACGTCACATAAAAAAAATTAAATCAATTAAATATATCGTATTAAACTTAATATAGATATATATATGATATTTGATTTCTTAATAATTAAAAATTTTGATCCTTGATTAAAAAAATTCAATTTAATAAAAAAAATCTAAATTTCATAAAAAAAATACCTAAAAAAATATTCAAAAAATGCCTAAATTTTGTAAAAAAAAAACCTAAAAAAGCTAATTTAGGTATTTTTTTATTATTTTTTAGGTCTTTTTTATTATTTTTAGGTCTTTTTTAATATATTTAAGTCCTTTTATTATTTTGAGGTCTTTTTTTTTTATGAAATTTAGGTATTTTTGAAATATTTTGATGTCTTTTTCATAAATTTTTTAGGTCTTTTATGAAATTTAGGTATTTTTTTAATATTTTTAGGTCTTTTTAATGAAATTTTTATTTTTATTTTTTACAAAATTTAGGTTTTTTTTTAATCAAATTTAGTCTTTTTTTTCTTGTATAAATTTTTTTTTTTATTATTGAAAGACCAAATGTCATATTTATGTATTAAGTCTAATTTGATGTGTTTTGTTGATATAATTTTTTTTTATGTATCGTGGTATCTTACGTGTTATAGATAACGAATTTATGTACTTTCAATCACGATAAGAGATTAAAATAAAAAAATTTAATAGTTGAGTAATTGAGTCTTAACGTTTTGTATTTTAAATATCAAACCTCATATTTTTAATTATCGAGAACTACAATATGTTTTAAACTATTTTTTAATACATCATAAACATTAAAAATGTTTACATAAAATATTTAGTTTGAACTAAAATTACTATTAAACCCAACACCAACCACTCATTATCCTAAACCACCTTATTATATTATACAGGGTAAGACTTTGTATTCACCATTAATATTAAAATAAATATCAATTTAAGGGTTGGTGGGGTAAGACTTTGTATCCACCATTAATATTAACATAAAGATCAACTTAAGGTTCGGTGGGACTCTACACGGTCGACAATAAGTGGCAGTGACAAAGTCGAACGTAGCACTCTCTCTTTGTCTCTCTATCATTGTCATACGTAAGCACTGAGCAATGTCATCGCCACCTGATCGGGAATGCACATTTGCCATTTATTGTTCTTGGTCTCCTTTCTCTTGTTGGATTGTTGGCGATCATGTCTCCTAGTCCCTCAACTTTATCAGTGTTCATTGTTTCTCTTCGTTGCATCTCTTTTCATCAACCTTCATGGTCTCTTTCCTCTGACATCTTTTCCATTCCCCGGTATCTCCTTCCTCCGACATCTTTATTAGCGTCGATCGTTCTTATCTTGGTGTGCCATTTTTTATGCTCTTTTTTGAAACCTTAGGCATAGTGACCTATGCCTTATGTGAACCCTAATTAATATTATGAATCTAAATCTTCTCACAAATTAATTTAGTCTAAAGTTTGAATCTTGAACCCAAAAAAATATAAAAAAAAAAACTCCAAAACCGTCAGAATTTTCGGCGACAGCAATGAAAGAAATAGAAGTTTCCCATGAAAATGCGAAGGAATGCAAAGGAAATGACACAGCTTCTTCTCTTTTAGCTGGTGGGCCTTCATGCAATGATGTACCTACTTGGAAGAACTAGAGCAAGAAAATGATAGGAAGCAGTGAAAGACAAAAAGGCCCCTCCCCAGCTTTTAATTATTTATTAAAATAAATAAAAAGAGGTTATATTAAGATAAAATTAAAATATTTTTTATATTAAAATAATAAATAATTAAAATAAGCCTGTCAAATAATTAAATATTTTTATCAAATTATTTATTAAATTTTTTAGAATGTATTTGAGGATATATAAGTAAGTTTTTTTATATATATAAACTCCAAAATAAATTTATTTATAGGAAGAAATAAATTTATCTGAATAATTTAAATTAAAAATCACGTGACTTCTTTTTTTAAGTATTATCAGATAAATTTAACAAATACAATAAAAAATATTTTTATTTAAAATAATTTTTATATACTTATTTTTTTCAACTCATATTTTAGTTGACAAATGCTACCTAAATGGTAATTCAATGGATTAAGCATATCAAGTTTATATTAATGATGTCTTCTACATCAAATTTGAAGGGTTATTTATTATGTTTTGATGAGATTTAAATATAAAATAATTGATTAATGACATAATAAGAATTTATTTATAAAAACTTAATCAACTGTTCTCTATTTTAATTTTTAATTTTTATTTTTAAATTTATTTTTAGTTTTGTGTTTTAAGCGTATATTTTAAGATTTTTTAAAACATATTTTTTTTATCTATAGCGTTTTCTGTGTTTTAGAAATTTTGAGTATATTTGTAATAAAAATAATTAAAATATTTTTTTATTATTTTGAATATTTTATAAATATTTTTTTATTTTTAAAAATATAAAAATAAATACATTTTTATTATTTTAAAAAATTAAAAACTAAAAATGATATAAAAATAATAAAAAAAAATAATGTAAACGATCCCTATATCTAATATTAAGATATCAAATTAACTCAATAACACCCAATCTTATAAAGAGAATGAGATTTTAAAAAAATTATTTTGCACGTGACTTTTTAACACGTGTAACCCTTTGATAAGGTAGAAAATCAAAATTCTCATCATTTGAGTATGATATCATGCAATGACGAATGAGATTACGATCAGTGTGAACATTTCTAAAATTTCATAAGACTTTTGTGGCATAGCCGGAAATGTGAGCCCTCTTATTTAGAAATTTCATACGACTCTCCAGCCACTGGTCACTGACTCTTTCTAGAAATTTCATCAAACATATGGTAGGCGTATTTTTAAAACTTTTCTATCTAACTGTCTCTCCGATTAAAATAAATGATATTATTAAATTAATACACATCATCAAATAATAATATATATTAATAATAACAAAAAATATAATATTTTTTTAAAATTTATTTTATAATTAATAGAAAAAATTCATATCTTCAAGATAAAAAGATGAATTTTTTCCAAACAAAATAATTTCAGGCAGAGACGAAAGTATTCTATCTAAAAAAAAAACCATCTCTTCCTTGCATTTTTATTTTTTTCTCCCTTTATCTCTATCTTTCTCTTTATCATCAAAATTTAACAATTTATCTGTTACTTTGTTTTTCTTTATAGTTTGATGATAGCTAAATTATCAATGAATATAAAAAAATAACCCAACAGACAACTAGATTTGGATTAGTTTGCCATGTGAGAACCAAAGAGAAAATATGAATTTAATTTTATCATATAAAAAATTTTAACATATGAGAAGTAATGATAAAAAAAAATGTAATTATCGTTATAAAGTTAAAAAATGTCTTTATTTTTCTTTTTTGCCAAATTTCAAATATGTGAAACGTAATTTAACCTTTAAATCCTCGTAGGAAGAGGATAATTTGATAGAAGCTAGACAGTACTGCCAGAGCTTCCAAAATGTATTGCTGCCCTTTACATTTTTTTTCAACAACTTCTTCTTCTTCTCTATAATCCCTTCCTCTGTCATCGGCTTCCAACTCTTCACAAAGATTTACTCTCTTTCACCTCACAAAACAGATGCTCACAATCTCTTTCCTCTGGACATTTTATGGGTTTGGACATTGTAATACTTCAAGAATTCAGAAAAATTAATATATATCGAGAATAAATAAAGAAGAAAACAATACTAACTAAATACATTTTGAGCTGAATGTAGGCAAAGAATTTCCAAATTAAGCGTGCTTAACCTGGGGTAATCCAAGGATAAGTGACTCCTCTAAGAAGTTCGTGTGGGCCTATCAAGATAAGTTGTTCTGGTCATTTTTATTGCTCGATACGGGATGTTATAGGTGGTATCAGAGCCGACCCCCCGAGTCTTTGAGTGCGGTAGTAGGGCAAACCTCAACGAGGACGCTGAGTCCCTGAGGGGGGTGCGTGTAGGCACCTTAGGCGAATCCCACATCGACCATGCATCGGGGGGAGATCTGGGATCAATTGTAAGGTCGCATGACGAGGACGTCATGTGCTTAAGGGGGAGAATGTAATACCCCGAGAGGCCAAAGAAGTTAGTATATATCGAGGATAAGTAAGGAAGAAAATAACATCAGCTGGATACCTTTTGAATTAACAGGCAAAAAACTCCCAAGTTAAGCACGCTTAACTTGGAATAATCCAATGATGAGTGACCCCCTTAAGAAGTTCGTGTAGACCCATCAAGATAAATTATTCCGATCATTCCTATCACTCGATACGAGATGTTACAGACATGTTTGTGTTACTGGGGTTATATCTCTTTTCATCGACATTCACAATCTCTTATCTTTGGTATTTCTCTCATTCTATGGCGTCCTCCTTCCTTCAACATCTTCTCTGAAGTCTCTTTCTTTCACTTGTTGTGTCAATTTTTTTGGAACCTTAGACATAGTAACTTATGCCTTAACCCAACCCTAATTAATATTATAAATCTAAATCTTCTCACAAATTAATTTAGTCTAAAAAAAAAAAAACTCCAAAACCGTTAGAATTTTCTTCGACAGCCATGAAAGAAATAGAAGTTTCCAATGAAAAATGTAAAGGAAATGACATGACTTCTTGTCGCTTAGTTGGGCCTGCATGCAATGATGTCTACTTGGAAGAACTAGATATATACTAACTTCTTTGGGATGGTAGCACGGTTGGTTGTGGGATGGTAGATTGGATCCAAGGTTCCAGGTTCGAGTCTGGCTAGCCGCAGTGTGGGATTTCTGCTCCTCAGGGGTGGGATCCTTGTGGGCAGTCAGCACTGGGCCTCCCATTGACCATGGCCGCCGTGTACCTGATTTAACTCCTCTCTCGTGGCGTGGGGCAGTCAGAGAGGGGCCCCCAGGGTGAGGGATTTCACCTTTTGGATCCAAAAAAATGATAGGAAGCGACGAAAGACAAAAAGGCCCCTCTCCAACTCTTAATTATTTATTAAAATAAATAAAATAATATTATATTAAAATAAAATTATAATACTTCCTCCACTAAAATATAGAATAGTTAAAATAAAATTTAAGATTTTTATTAAATTATTTGTTAAAATTTTTAAAATATATTTAAGGGTATATAAATTAATTTTTTTATTTGTAAAATTCAAAATTAATTTATTTATGAAAAGAAATAAATTTATTTAAATAATTTAAAATAAAAAGTCACATAACTTATTTTCTAAGTATTATCAGATAAGTTTAACAAATACAATTAAAAGTATTTTTATATAAAATAATTTGTATATCTCACTTTTTTTAACTGATATTTTAGTTAATAAATGCTATCTAAATGGTAATTCAATGGATTAAGCTTATCAAGTTTTATTAATGCTGTCTTGTACATCAAATTTGAATAATTCTTTCATATGTTTTGATGAGATTTAAGTGAAAAATAATTGATTGATGACATAATAAAAATTTATTTATAAAATTTCAAGGGATTATTTTATTCGTTTTGAATTTTGAATTTTAAATTTATTTTTAATTTTACATTTTGAGTGTTTATTTTGAAATTGTTGGAAACATATTCTTTTTGTTTATAGTATTTTTTACATTTTAGAAATTTTGAATATGTTTATGACAAAAATAATTAAAATATTTTTTTATTGTTTTGAGTTTTATTTTTAATAATTTTTTATTTTAAAAAATAAAAAAATATACACGTTTTTATTGTTTTAAAAAATTTAAAACTAAAAACAACCTAAAAATAATAAAGAAAACATAATCTAAATGATCCCTACATCTAATATTAAGATATTAAGTTACCTCAATAACACTCAATCTTATAAATAAAATGAGATTTAAAAAATTATTTTGCACGTAACCCTTTAACACACTGTAACCTTTTGATAAGGTAGAAAATAAAATTCCTAATTATTTGAGTATGATGTAATGCAATGAGTAATGAGATTAAGATCAGTGTGAATATTCCTAAAATTTCATAAGACTTTTGTGGCATAAGCGGAACTGTGAGCCTTCTTGTTTAGAAATTTCATACGCCTCTCCAGCCACTGGTCACTGCCTCTTATTAGAAATTTCATCAAACATGTGGTAGGCGTGTTTTCAAAACTTTTACATGCATCAATATCTTCGCAAGTGATTATGTCTATTGGGCAGTGTGTCGCTCGTCAGCTTAGATCTATTGTCCCATCCCCACGTCCCTTACTTGTCTCTCCAATTAAAGTAAATCACGTCTCCAAATTAATATATATCATTAAATAGTAATGTATATTAATAATGATAAAAAAAACTTAATAGTCTTATTTTAAAATTTATTTTGTAATTAATAAGAAAAAACTCATTTCTTCAAGGTAAAATGATGAATTTTTTTCAAGCAAAATACTTTTAAACATAATACTTCTAGACAGAGATAAAAGTATTCTGTCTAGTCTGAGATAGATTTTTTCTTGTTAATTGCATAATAAATTTTAAAAGGTGAACATTAAATTTTTTGTTATTATTAATACACATAATTATTTATTGATGCGTTTTAATTTAGTGACGTACAACCAAAGAGATAAGGGGATGGAGGAGTAGATCTGGCATCGTTCCATATAAAATATAAATAATATTTTTATGATATAAAGAATATATATTATTTTTTTATTATATATCACTATTTTTTTTGTATTCCTTAGGAGTGTCATTTGTGGACGGAACATACCTCAATAAATTATTGACAAATAAAATAACATATGTTTAATTATATACTTTAAAGTATAGGCAAATTACACTCATATTTAAAAAATGTGTTTTTAACAATTTGAGAAATAATTATGATCCATTTTATAATTTTAATTATATTTTTCCCTTTTATAGTTGTCAAGATTGCTAATGTAATAAAAATCCCCTTGCATTTTTATTTTTTTTACCCTTATCTTTATCTTTCTCTTCGTCATCAAAATTTATCAATTTATTCGTCGTTTTTTCTATTTTTATAATTCGATAATAGCTAAATTCTTAGTGAATGTAGAAAAAAACCCAACATATAATTGGATTTGGATTAGTTTGGCAAGTGAGAATCAAAGAGAAAATGTAAATGTATTTTTATCATATGAAAATTTTTAACATAGGAGAAGTAACGGTAAGAAAAAAAATGTAATTACAGTTATTGTTGTGTTTGTGCCTCACAAAACAATCAGAAAAACAAATCATTAGGGCAAAGAAAATAGCAAAAATAGTATGTAAAATAGACTAACAGCAAGCTGAAAAATAATAACAGTAAACTCCTTTTAGGCGCTCGAAAATGAGGAAGAAGAAGGTGGATTTTCAAGGCTTAGCGTTGATCGGTTCGACACTCACAAAAGATAACCAAGAATCGGTTCCAAGCACAACCCAAGAACCACATTCAATCAACATCCAAAACTGCCTTAAACACAAAACCCACAACCGAGAATCGCACACTCACACAAGGACGAAGAAACCCCACCAAGGAGAACCCTCTTTTCACTCTCGGCTCTCTCTTTCTCTCTTCACTCGCATTCTCCTCTATTTGGCGCCTCCTATATCCTCGATTTAACGATCCAGATAACTCCTAAGAATCAAGAAATATCTCTCCAAGGATGAGGATAACCATCAGGATATCCAAAACGATTGAGATAAGATAAGGGAAACAGAAAACAAACCTGCGGGAAACAGAAAACAAACCTGCGTAGAAATTAGCTGGGGGAACATAACTGAAGAAGTTAGGTCAAACAATGACTTATATATGTGGGCTTTTAGATAAGACAGTGGGCTTGTGAAGAAATGGGCTTGGTCTTTGTGTTGAGCAGCTGGGCCAAGCCCAACTTTTCTCAAAATCAAAATAAATGTGCTTGGGCCATCTTCTTGATGGACCACCTCTTTTGTGGGATTGAATCTCTCAATATAACTATTAATCCTGGGCCGATCCCTATAATAGATAACTTACCCGATCAAAACTTTATCGCCCTGGACTTGTTCGGTGTCACACCTCAACAGTTATAAAGTCAAAAAATATCTTTGTTTTTTTTTTTTTTTCTTTTTTGCCAAATTTCAAATATGTCAAGCATAATTTAACCTTTAACTCCTCGTGGGAAGAGGATAATCTGATGGAAGCTGGACAGTGCCCGAGCTTCCGAAATGTATTGCTGCTCTTCACATTCTTTCTCAATTCCTTCTTCTTCTTCTCGGCAGTGCCTTCCTCTGTCTTCGGCTTACAACCCTTCGCGAAGACTCGCTCTCTTTCACCTCACAACCGGTACGTATATCTAACCCTGATTTTCCATCGCTCTTTTAGCGGAGAAAACATGGGGATATTTGATAATGAGACTGTTCGTGCGCACACGTAGATATTTGATAATGAGATTCGATTATCCGTTTGGTTTCTGGGAAATATGAGGAGAATGAAACAGTCGAGTTGTGCATTTTGGTGCTTCTTGTGGTTTTCACTTTTCAAACAGACGAGAGCCTGAATTAAACTAACTCGGCAAATTTGCTTTTTAGACCTAATTTTCTACCAGCAGCATTATGTTTCCCTTGGCTGCATCCGACTAGCGGGGATTGCCAATGCCAGGGCTCCTGTTACCTTATTGTCTATGACACGAGTTATAAGTGCTTTACCGAAGATAAAGCCATAAATAAAAATGATTGACGAACTGAAATTCATGTAGCCTGTGTGGGATTAAGGCTGAATATGTTGTTATGTGCAAATGCCCTGCTCTGTTTGTTGCTTTTCAATGTTGTTTTTCTATTTTTGTGGAGTAATCTCATGGATGATTAAACTTGCATTGACAATTGGTTTGGAGTTTCAATCTTTGAATAGTGGTCGATGCAGATTTTTCGACTGCGGTAAAGTTATAATGTCCTGATTGCATGGTGAATAATTTCCACAATGCATACATTATATCTATTTTTCAAGTCAGTATTGGTCTAGATCAATTGATATGTATGTTTTATGATCAGTAATCCTTGAATGTGTTGATACTTCTCCTTTAAACTGTGCATTATTTGACAAATTTCTCTGTTTTATTCAAATCGATATCTATGGTTTATGAGGCCATCCAAGCGTCCAAATTTTTGAGGATGCAGTATATCATTTTTTTGGTCTAAATTTATAATTGGCTTGTAGTAAATCTATGTCGTCATCTATCCGTCTATAATTTTGAGGATGTAGCATATCCATTTGTCTAAAATTACAAATGGCTTAAAGTTAATAGCTTCTTCTTCCTCTCTTTCTAGAATTACAGATTTCATGCTACAGAATCTGATTTGTTTAAGAAATTTGGGTTATATTCCATTTTTATTTTGCTTCATCTTCGCATGTTTGGGGGTTCCAATGCTTGGCCGTACTACTTTTAGCAAGAACAGAGTGAGATGGTGCACCATTTTTGCTTGCTTTAGTAATCACTTGTGACTCTGATTGGCAATTCAGCTATCCCTCAGCCAGCTCTATTTGGTGGAAAAGATTCCATACTACTAACATTGGATGGAAATGCCATGGAGACGAGCACAGTGGCAAATATTGTCCAACCAACTACTGTTGTCAATGAGCAGAATGCATTAGAGTGGGTGAAAAATGACAAGAGAAGAATGCTTCATGCCGTTTACCGTGTTGGAGATTTGGATAAGACAATAAAGTATGTCTGTTTTGATGGAGCATTTGCCGTCACAGGGCTGCTGTTTGCCAGTCCTACTGACATATAAATTATGGTCCAGATGAGAGCTGATAAGCTTGCCGTGATTGCAGATTCTATACTGAGTGTTTGGGCATGAAGCTTTTGAGGAAACGTGACATACCGGAGGAGAAATATTCAAATGCTTTTATGGGATATGGTCCTGAAGATTCCCATTTTGCTGTCGAACTTACTTACAGTAAGCTATTCAATTAGCTGACATCTTTGTTGAATGTGATATGTTGAATCTTCAGTTTCACTTCTTCTGAAGTCTCTGAATGATATCTAGAGCAGACTTCTTTACCCTGTGATGAAGTGCAGATTATGGAGTGGACAAGTATGACATTGGAACTGGGTTTGGACATTTTGGCGTTGCAGTTGAAGATGTAAGTCCATTATACTTGAGAGGAGGTTTGCTTCCTTGCTTACAATCATATATAATGTTTACCTTACCTTATGGCATGTAAATTACATAGGTAATGAAAACTGTGGATTTTATAAAAGCTAAGGGGGGAAAAGTTACCAGGGACCCTGGTCCTGTCAAAGGTGGTAATACCATTATTGCCTTCATTGAAGATCCAGATGGTTATACATTTGAGCTTTTGGAGAGGGGGCCTACGCCTGAGCCCCTTTGTCAAGTGATGCTGAGAGTGGGAGACCTTGACCGCTCAATTACTTTCTATAAGAAGGTCTAGCGTAACTTTTGCAATTTACAAATTGTTTGAAAGATATAGTTTTCTCTTTAACTTTTGCTATTACATGCACGATTTGGAAGAAAGTTTTATCCTTTTTGTGCCTGAATAACAGGCCTTTGGCATGGAGCTCCTCAGAAGAAAAGATGACCCTGAAAACAAGGTGAATTCTTTCTGACTTGCAACATTATCTAAAGTCTCATATCTCTGGCTATTCTGAGGAACAAGTGTTTTTCTGGAATGCATACAAACTTTGCTGTTGCATTTCAATGCTCTAACATGGGCTTACATTTCCTATTTCTTGAAGTTCAACAACGGCAATAGCAACAGCATATCTTTATCATCTAGCAAACACAACACACATTTGTAACTCATATCATATCTGTTGTTTGATCTGAAGAGTTTTACGCTAGCATTCAGCTAGCTAACAGAATCCTCCTCTTTTATTCGGGCTTGGGACCAGTTGTAGATAGGAATCCACAAGCAGAGGTTTCCTGTGTCCTGAAGTTCATTTTGGAAAAATGTGGCTCTTAGCCTCTCTTAAACCTTTAAGTTGTTATTACTACTAAGTCAAGAATGGTCGTGTTAACAAGCCAATGGTCACTAATTTACTACTTTTCTCAGAACCATGCGTGCAATGCAGCCAGGTTTCATTTGTCTAAACCTCTTGAACCTTGTTGTTTATGAGAGTATTATCGCATATGCTGATCCACAGCACATGTTCATGTACAAAATGTCTGGCTTTGCTTGCAGTATTCAACAGCCATTATGGGTTATGGCCCTGAAGATAAAAATGTTGTGCTGGAACTGACCTCCAATTATGGTGTCAAAGAATATGACAAGGGAAATGGCTATGCACAGGTAATATTCTACTTGATAATCTTTTACATTATGCCATTAGCCTTACAAGACGAGCTATTTGTTTTTGGTAGATTGCCATAGGCACCAACGATGTCTACAAGACCGCTGAGGCTGTAAAACTGTGTGGAGGGATAATTACGCTCGAACCGGGGCCTTTGCCGGTTATCAACACCAAGATCACAGCCTGCTTGGACCCTGATGGTTGGAAACTGGTAGGCCCTTGGACCCAAGCTCCAACTCCATTCTTCCATTCTGGTCGGAATAATTTTAGATTTCTCATCATTTCACCTGCAAGACCTTAAAGAAATCTTTAAGAATGTTCTGGAAACCTCAGTTTAGTTTGGACGTCAGCTCCTGTTATCAACATTTCATGTTGATGCAGCGGCAATCTGAAAAACTGACTTGTTAGTATTATTAATTTTGGAATAAATTTGTGCATGTGACTATAACTCTTAGAATAAGGAATAGAAGGTTAGGCCATATCAATTTTGTGGCATTTTTTCTGTACAAAATATTTGCAGATATGTCAATTTTTTTCATGACAAATATTGGGTTTGTCGGATGGAGGCTCTTCAATAAGCCTACTCAATACCCTAATCAAAAAGGCTAATGTAATTTTTGAAATATGCGGAGTACCTTGTCTTGTAAGTCTAAACTACAAGGACCTGCGCAATTGATCTTGCACTGAATACATTAACCAAGTCTCATACTAGCCCTCAAATTATGTTTCATAGTATGGCATTTATATACGGGCTGACCCCAAAAAATTTTAAATCTAGTCGTCATCACGAAGAATGTTACTATATCCTTTTGTACCTGATCTAACCCTTGTGGGTTGATTGGTACATGTTCTATTTCTCTAAGTAAATTCACTTTTTTGATTGGTACATATACACTGATGCTAATCTGTTTCTTATTTTCTTTTCCTTTCTCTGTTTTTTTCCCTTTGAAAGTAAATTGCTTTGATCTTTATTGCTTCTGCAGGTATTTGTTGATAACATTGATTTTCTCAAGGAGTTGGACCAGTTGGTGTAGCAAAAAGAATCGCCATGCAAGATGTTTATGAACAATTTTAAGTCTTCTTTTTCTCGCATCATTTATAACATACTGTTGTCATTTCCTACTGACAACACTCATTTTAATAAATAAAATAGTCTTGTTTTATGTAAAAATGTTATGTTAATGATGTGATGACATTATTTGTGTAATTACAAATTACATTGATTGGTGTTTTTTTTTAATATATAGTCATCACTTAGTTATATTAATTGGACACATCAATTTTCAATTGGCTAAATTTATATTTTTACCCTTTTTTTATGTGATCACTCGTATTTTTAGCTCAATTTAATATCTGTATTTTGATATTTTTTTTCGTATGACAATTCTAATTTTTCATTATTTCAATTAATCCTTTTATCTGTATTTTCAAATCAATTTAGTTTTTATATTCTGACATGAACATAATGTAAAATATCATTTCAACTTATATTTTTTTTACGCATAAAAATATAAAGATTAAATTGACTTTTAAGATATAGGTCTAGAGATGTAATCGAAATAATAAAAAATTTGAGTTCTCACATAAAAAAAATATCAAAATATAGGGATTAAATTTACTCAACAATAAAGTTTAAGTGTATAATCAAAATAACAAAAAAATTAAATAATTATATAAATAAAAATATGAATTTAACCTTTTTCAATTCGTATTTATTATTCAGTAATATTTCTTAATTTTCTCTTAACTTATCAATTAAAAGTTTGTCGATTTGTTTTTTATTCAACTCATTTGTTAAGTCACTATTTTATGATAAAAGTTAATAATTTTAATCAATGTTCCATAATTCTAACAAATTAATAAATTTGAAATTGTAACAAATATAAAAAATTCGGTTTCTTTTGTACTTACCGGTATTAAAATGGTGTGACTGTAAATATTTTTAAAAATATTTTATTTTATTATTTATTCAAACTAATTAAAAGATTAATAAAACACCATACATAAAATAATAGCTTGGTAAAGGTTATTTCTCGGGATGATGTAGTAATGCATGAGGTTTAAAATGCAAAAAATATATTATTTAATTATTTGAATATTTGACTTCATACGATCTAAATTATACAAAAACAAAAATAAGAATTGAATATGAAATAGAATAGGGAAATGACATTTTTTTTAAAAGTAAGAAACAAAAATGTATGAGAAAAGCATAAATAAAAAAAATATAAGGAATTTTTTATAAATATAATTTTTAATATAAAAAATAATTATTCAATTTAAAAATAAAAATAAATTTTATAATACATTCAAACAAATATAAATAAAAATTTTATTATTCATAAATCATGACTCATTAATTAAAAATAAATAATAAATTAAAAAAATAATCAAACATAACTTGATTTTCATGGATGAAAATGCGTGTTGAAAATAGAAATAATTTTTTATATTTTTTAATATTATAAAATAGTCTTAAAATATTTCAAAATTGCATAAAAACTCCCAAAAACATTTTTTTTAGTATTTCTCGACGTTTCGATACAAAAAAAAAAAAATTCGAAACAGCAGAAACAACACCTTCAAAATATTTCTAGGCATCATAGCACATGACACTTAATTACTTGAATAATCATGTATTATACGTTTTACAAGTTAAGAAATAAAAAAACTAATGATTTGCTCGAGATCACTCGAATTATTTTTCAGCAAAAATAAAATCTCAAATGCAAAATGTGCAATTTCTAACCCATAAAAAACCCATAACTCATTTTGGATTCTCATAAATAATAAATATCATGCATTGAATATTTCTTTACAACAAAAAAAGAAAAAGAAAAACTCTCGAGTCTCTATTTCACTTAGGAATAGGACATAGCTTGCTTATTTTTCTAACTTGCATCTCCTTTTCTATCACAGTTGTGTTTCTTATTAAAATAGAGAGAGACAGCCAAAGAAGAATCCCTGAAACCACACACATATAAAACGAAAGGACAAGCCATCAACATCTCAAGGACTTGGTTTGAAGAAACAGTCATATAACTTCAGCATTGTTGAGAGCTCTTCACAGAAAATAATCCGCAAAAATAACATAATGTGGACAGTATTAGAGACAAAACAACCATTTAGCAAGGATCCGCAAATAAGAAGCGCGGCAGTTATGGATGGATTAGGCGTTTTTCCATCTCTCTATGGACCTAAGGGTGTTCATCATGTTTCTCTTCTTGTTCTTCCATGTTAGTTAGCCCAAGGAACTCCTGATCAGCGTGTCTCTAATCCAGTTCAACCAAGCCTTGCAATCATTATCGCCATAATCTCAATCATGTTCTGTAACAATTCTCATGGTTGCCTATGGAAAGTTTTGCAACACAACTAGGCCTGTTCTCTCTGGCCCTAGACACGCCTTTCGTGAACTTGTTAGATCAAGGTCTAGATGTTCCGGGATTGATAAAGCAGTGATTGAAACGCTACCTTTTTTCAGGTTTTTTTCACTCAAGGGACCCAGAGAAGGCCTGGCCTTGAGTGTTCAGTTTGCCTGTCAAAGTTTGAAGACAGTGAAGTTCTTCGGTTGTTGCCCAAGTGCAGGCATGCATTCCATATGGATTGCATCGATAAATGGCTAGAACGCCATTGCAGCTGTCCCTTTTGCAGGTATAAATTTGAAGTGTGGGAGCTTACAAGTTTCAATTATACGAACAGTCTGAGATACTCTAGGAACCCTTCTAATCTACCAGAGGATCCAAGTCTTGAGCTCTTTGTTCACAGCGAAGAGGACCATCAAAGTTCATCAAGATTCAAGATGGCAAACAGTTTCCAAAGTTTTCACAAACCTAAGAAAGAAGATCTTGTAATTCAAGAAGGTGACATGCAAAAACTCATCCATAAGTTCAATCACAAGATCTTCATCTCGGATATTGTTTACAAGAGCAGATGGAGTGATGTTAACTCTTCAGACTTGATGTTGTTGATGTCTGAGATGCTTAATATCATATTAAGCAAGAGACTCTCTCCTTTGAATTCAAGTGTCGAGTTCCACCATGGCTTTTCAATGAACGAACAAATTGTGAAGATCCTTGGATAGGAAGAGACTGTATGAGTTTAAAGTTGGTAAAATAAATAGGAGTCATTCAATTTCAACTTCAAGCTTTCCTCCTGCTTCTAAAAATGAAGGAAACCAAACTGCAAGCTCAAGACTATTGATTCCAGCAGAGAACAGATCATTGTCAGAGATCACCAACATTTCGAGGTTCAGAGTCCAGCACAAGAAACAGGATCAAAGAAGGAAATAATGGAAGAGATGAAACAGGATCATTGTCAACCACTTTAGCCCTCACCAAATTCAAACCTTTGCTAAAAATAACTTTAATTCTCCACTTTCTCACATCAGAAGACCACTGATTGCGCCATTCGTGATTCAAAAAATATAGGTTAAGGCCGTGGAAATATCTTATTTATAAAGATAAGAATAAAATTATAAACAAAGCTAACTCATTTTGGATTCTCATAAATAGTAAATATCATGCGCTGAATATGACTTTACGACCAAAAAAAAAAAAAAATGAAAAACTCTCCATTTCACTTAGGAATAGGACATTGCACCAGGGGATCCATAAATTTATGTATAGCGAGATTGATTTTTTTTTTTAACATGTAAAATTATAAATCATAGATTTTGGAGTGGGGTATAATTTTTTTTAAGATTAATTTATTATTAAAAATTATTTTTATAAAAAAATAATTTTTTAATATAAAATTAATTTTAATTGAGTTCCGTTGTGCTTTGCCTTTCTCCCTAACTAGTACCGCACTGAGAGCGTTAGTGGTGACAGAGAGGTAAAGTGAAAGTTCATTTCCGGGTTCTAGTCTTGAAAGGATGAGGGGCTGCTAGAAAGGCTTTCAATTCTTGAAAAACAGTTTCGCATTCTTCTGTCCATTAGAACTCGGTTGACTTTTTTAAGCATTGGAAGAAGGGTTTTTCTCGGTCGGCCAACTTCAGAATGAAGCAGGACAAAGCTGTTATTCGGCCTGTTAGCTGCTGGACCTCCTTCAGGCTGGCGAGACTACGCTTCGCGAGGATGGCCTCACATTTGTCTGGGTTGGCCTCAATTCCTCGGTTGGTTAGTATGAATCCTAGAAACTTACTGGTTTGCACCTCGAAGGCGTATTTGTCAAGGTTGAGCCTCATGTTGTGCTGCTGGAGTTGCACAAAGATTTCGGTTAGGTCCAAGTAGTGGTCTTGTTCTTCTGAAGTCTTAGCTACCATGTCATCTACATAGACTTCGATGTTCCAACTGATTTGCTTGACGAATACTTTATTCATCAATCCTTGGTATGTTGTGTCCATATTTTTTAGCCTGAATGGCATGACCTGATAACAGAAGTTGGCACTTTCTGTGATGAATGCTATTTTTTTTTCATTTTCGGGGTGCATTCGGATCTAGTTGTAACCAGAATAGGCATCCATGAAACTTAAGTACCTGTACCCAGAGGCCGCATCCACAAGGCGGTCGATATTGGGCAACGGGTATGAATTCTTTGGACACGCTTTATTTAGGTCGGTGAAGTCGACATACATTTTTCGCTTTCCTGAGGATTTTTTTACCATGACCACGTTGGCGAGCCATGTTACGTAGAGATGTCAAAAGGGCCGGCCCGACCTGATCCGAGTCGGCCCTGGGCTTTTTAAAAGGGCCGGGCCTGGTGGGCCAGCCCATTTTTTTCTTTTTTTAAAATATTTTTTTAAAAAATAATACATATAATATATACATATATAAATATCAAAATAATACATATATAAAAATCAATTTTTTTCTTTTTAAAATATTTTTCATCTTAATTCTTAAGTTTTAAATATTATTTCATCATTTTATATTTCAAAATTCTATATGTCTTATAAATTTTCTTGTGAATTGATATGAAAAATAATGTACATCTAAAAAGGAGAATGTTTATTTATAATTTAAATATATAAAAAATTTAACTTAAAAATTTTAAATAAATTGATGGTTATTATTTATATATATTGCGAAATTAAACTTTTTAGTATCCAATATCAATAATTATTAAAGAATAACAAAATTAAAAAAAAATGAGTAAAGGCCTAACTGATTGGCCCACAAGGGCCTCATGGGCCCGGCCCAAAAGGGCCCAACGGGCCACGGACCCAATTTCTTTAGCCCGACCCCTTTAGAACAGTAACGGGTCGGGCCAAAGCCTAGCCCATCCCGAGCTGGGCCCGGCGGCCCGACCCTTTTGACATCTCTAATGTTGTGTATGGGACCTCTCTGATGAATTCAGCCTTTAAGAGTTTGGTTGTTTCCTCGACGACTAAGCACCGTCTTTCTTTTCCTAGTCTTCTTTTCCTCTAGGCGACCGGTCTGGCCTTTGGATCTAGGGCCAACTTGTGGCAAATGACAAGTGGATCTATCTCAGGCATCTCGGCGAGGGTCCAAGCAATGAGATCGACGTTCTATCGGAGTAAGTTAATGAACCTTACCTTCAACTCATTCGATAACGTGAAACCTATATGGATGATTTGTTCTCGGCGAGGACTCAGGCACACAGAGTGGAGCTCCTCTGTAGGTTGGGGTCGTTTGTCCGAAAATTCAATCCGTAGGTCTAGCTCGACCATATGCATATGGTGCTGCGGATCCTGACTGCCGATGCCTGCTGCTTGGTTACTTCCAGGGGCATCAACTTTATTCTCATCCTTGTCAGGCTTGGGATCCCGGGTTTGAGGCTGTCGTGGTAACATCGCTGGGCTTTTCTTTGGCCAGAGTGGATGACCCCAACCTCGGTGTTGGATACCGGGAACTTCATGGATAGATGAGAGGTGGATACTACCACGCTCAAAGTGTTAAGAGATGGTAGGCCCAGGAACGCGTTGTATAGCACTCGACAATCCACCACCAGGTACCGGATAGTGATGGCCTTGACCAACGGAACCGTCCCAAATGAGGTTGGCAGATCTATGTAACCCTTGACCTTTTCCTACTCTCCTAAGAAGCCGATCAAGCTTTCATTAAAGGGTCCAAACTTTTGTTCAGAAATACCCATTCTTCTAAGGGTAGATAGGTATAACAGGTTGGCTGAGCTGCCCTAGTCCACCAAAACCTTTTTTATCAAAAAATTCACGATGACAACTTAAATTACCATGGGGTCGTTAAGGTATGGATCTACTCATTCGAGATCCTTGTTCGTGAAGCAAATTGTGGGGTGTCAGGCCATTCTTCTTGGTTTCTTCTTAGCGTCGTCTCTTGTTATGACTGCGTGAGGGTATTGACCTCGTGTCGAGCTCGGCACTCCCTTGGTAAAACCTCTAGCAATAGTGTCAACAACCTTAGTTATCCGGCTGGCCGGGGGCAGGTCAATGTAGGAAAATGTTGTAACACCCCGTTTTTCTCTTACCGAGTGTGTCACTATGCTGGGGCCCAAAATATACATAAATTAATTTTTCTTTCTTTCTCGGTACATAACTTAAACCTTAAGTATCAAATTCCAAACAAAACCCATAGCAAATCATTCACAATATACGGAAACGATAATTGAAACTTGATATGGTACATACTTGAATTCACCTTATATTATATCATAAAGAATCCATACCATATATTACATCATATTCTCAAATATAAAATACATGGAGATTCCATAAACATTCTAACAAGACTAATCATCAATAAAGTTTAAGTTAAAACATATCCGAATCAGCTCGCTGAGTCTATTGGTCACGCCATCATGTGCCGTTTCATCTCAACTTACTCTTTGCCTAAGCTGCAAGTCTAAACTGGAACGTTGAATGTTTCAGGAGTATAACCTATTAGAAAATGAAACTTTTAGTGAGAGTCCAAAGACATATATATACGAATGCATGATGCAATAACATGAACAATATTTGCCCTCAATGCAACTTCCCAGGCCCATCAGCCCGGCACAGAATCCTAGGCAAATCCCCAATCTCTGCAGGATAATCCTAACGTTATTCCATCATTGCCCTAGGGGAATTACGGCTACACTCTGGGGCGACACCCCATTCCCATGCACAAATATCAATGTAACAATAATATCGTGCCATGTAATTATTACGACTTTCCATGCAATATGACAAAATGAATATTGCATTCATAAGTAGCATGCATATATAACAATCATAACATAAATATAAGTTATTGTGAGAAAACCACTCATAAAATCAGGTTTACGATAAAACTACTCACATTTGCCCAAAGATCAAGACACCTCGAAAATCGTGCATCGACTCGATATGCGTGTTCGACCTCGATTTTCGTGCCAACTCTCAAAAGTTGCATCAATCACATCATCTCAATCACTTCAATCATAAAAATGATATTTAATCACTAAATATCCTTAATATTCTATTTATTTCATTTTCCTTCATTTTCTTTCATTTTTTTCTTTTAAAAATCCCAATAAATACTATCGAGACTATTTTCTCAAATCTAATTCCACAACAATTCATCATATGCTATGAACTTCAAAGGAAAAATACTGAACTTATCTGGATGTTGCTTTTTCACGCAAAATTAGGCTTTTTTTTGCTAAAATTGAGACACCGGGAATCCCAAACCCAAATCTTTTTGCACGGACCTCGATAAGACATTTTTCTAGATTTTTAGGATTTTTTTCCGAATTTTTAGGCCAACCCACGCGCCTGCACGCTCCTAGGGCAAGTGGTGGAGCGTAGAGACCTGCATGTGACCGGCACGCGCCGGTTGTCTTCTCCGGCGAGGGCGATGCCGGCGTTCTGGGATTTTTGCACCTGCTCATTCCTTTTGCTTAATCGATCCTCATGGCATGCTTGGATTCTTCAAATGAGCTCTCCAAGTGCCTCAACTGGAGGCTTAAAGCCTCGGTTTCGGCGTCCGCCTCCAACTCCGGCGAAGCCTCGAACGGCTATCAAACCAACACCAAAACGCCTCATTTTCTCCAGAAATGATCCTTAGGCCATGGGCAACAAAAACCCTCTGTTTTGGAGGTTCAATTCGTTCGTTAAAGCTCTTGATTTGAAGCTTTAAACTTGTAAACTTTCGGCCACTTTGTGTGCTATTTATAGGCGAAAACTAAGCTTCGAAACCCCTTTGGCCACTCGACCCATTGCGTTAAGAGTCTCCATCTCCCCTAGATCGGCCTGGAAGCAACATTTTTCGACCAAAATGGCCATTTGCAGGTTTGATAAAAATGACCCACTTTCGGTCAACTTTTTTCTTGAAATCCGGCCACCTCTGTGGCTGTTGTCGGCCATGCCTTCATCAAAAAGCATCCTTGAGCAACCCTCGTGGGTTCTCTGTGGCCGATTTCGGTGATTTGATGGGTTGGTCGGCTATGGTTGTTTGGAGGTTTTCTTGAAATTGCACTTTGGCCCCTCAAACTTTGGTTTTCTCACTTTGACCCATTTGTACAAGGCTTCTCAATTTTTCATAATTGCATTTAAGACTCTTAAGTCCTAAAACATCCATTTGGCCCTTGAAGATTATGAAAAAACATCATTTTGACCTCCCTTTGGCAATTTCAGAAAACTACACATAGGTCTGAATCTTCGTTTTGGCTCTAAACATCTTCGTTTCTTCCTGAAACCACTGAAAGGTTGTTCCTCATGAAAAAATGAAGCCCCCTCAAGTTTTCGTTGACTTCTCGGAAGTCGTCTATAACAATTTGGTATTGCAGCCTAATTAGCAGTTGCATTTTAGCTGTACCAAAAACTGTTTTCGATCCGATTTCTTTCGGCACCATAAATCCTATATCGGGGTGCTTGTTAATGCCACATTACTTTTCTTTGGAATCTCAGCTCCAAGACACTCTCGGCAGTTGACTCGGTCATCTATACGACAATAAATTATCGTTATACCCTTCATTTATTCTTAAATTTCATTTTTGCCCCCAAGATAATTTACCCTTGAGTCCTTTAAAATTTCTCGAGTATTACAAATGTGGTGGCATTTAGGCGATGGCGGTCGTTACTTGACCTTTGGGTATAGGTGTTTCTAGTTCATGCCATGGCGTGATAACGGGGAGGTTGGTTTGAAAGGTTTTTCTGTGAGTTTATGGGGTAAGTAAGTTTTATCGAGCCACATAATGGGAGTCAGATGTTCCTTTCTGACCAAAAAGAGAAAGATCGGAGACTGGGCGCAGGCTTCTGCGATGGGTCAGTCCGAAAAGCGGCTAGCACCTGCAAGCATTCCGACGGTCGAGTGAGTAAGAGAGTAAATAAGGGCAGTGTATCAGTAGGTCAGAGATAAGAACATACATTGGCTCTGAAGAGAGCTGGTTGATATAGAAGAAGGAGATGTCCTCTTACATGCATGCGTCGTGCTTTTGCAGGTGATAGGATTGACTATCCAGCGCCAGTGAAGGTTCTCAAGTGGTAGCATGGTGGCGACGAGACCCTCATTAATGTGGATGCGATCCATCATTAATGAACATGAGATGTGAGACGGCTATGCTGATACCTAGTGAAATTGCAATGATGTTATAGCATACTGACGCTAGATCGAGATTGGGCTTAAGGGGAGGACCGAGATTGGACTTGGATGGTCCAGTAATAATATTCTTCTTCTTCTTCTTCTTTTTATTATTATTATATATAATTCATAATTCATTTGAGCAAGCTAGTAAGAAAAGCTAGCGCTGCTTGTGGAGCATAGAAGGTGAAGGAAATACTAAAAGCGCGGCCAGTCGTGGCGTGCAAAAGGAACTGGCATGGCTGTTCTCCGCTACACCTAGCCTTTAGTAAAGGCCACCTCGAGATCACCAGGGAACTGCTTAGGCTCGATTCAGGCTTAGTTTGGCTAGGCTTTTTTTTAATAGCTGAAAAGTTGGGTAGTGTTTAAGTTGTGTAATAGCATTTAAATTAAGTAGCATTTAAGCTGATAAGCTGTTAGAATTTGATAAAAAGATTAAAATAGACATGATATTAAATAATGTAGATAAAATTTAGAAAATATAATTTTTTTAAAAATAAATTGATGTCTTGCTAAAATACTTACAATTAATAAATTATAAAAATAATTAAAAATATATAATTTTTAAACTTTATGTATAAATTTAGATTTAATTTATAAAAATCTAAATATATATTATATTAGATTCTTAAAAAATATATTTTATTAAAATTAATATATATTATATGTTATGTATAAAATTATTATATATGTTATATATAATATAACACATATATTGTGCTATATATTTGTATATATATATATGTTATATACAAACTAAATATACAGTATTACATGTTATATATATATATATATGCATATATACACAGTAATCCAATGAAGAAGAAGGCAAGCAACAGAGAAAGAGATGGGCGACGGCGCAGGAGGCAATTGCGAGAGGAGGTGAATTAGGCGGCAAAGACGCGACGGCGCTGGGAGGCATGCGGCGACGAATCTAGAAGCAGAGGCAACGATGGCCATAACGAGATTGAGGCGGGCGAATTGGGCTTGCAATGGAGGTGAAGGAGCTGGCTTGTGGCGGCCAAGCTTAACGACGGTGAAGGAGGAGCTAGAGGCGACGATGGGGGTGATAGCGAGGGGCAACAGTGGCGGTGGGAAATTAGTTACAGAGTATGGAAGATGAAGGATATTGGTTGGAAATAAATATTTTGGTTGAGAATAAATGGGTAATTTTCATGGTCAACGTAGCTTCTTTTCCCACAGCAGTTAGCAAAGGCTAAGGGGAGAAACTTTTGAAAAAGCTATTCAAATAGTATTTAAGCTATAAAGCGTTTAAGCTATTTGAGTTTTCCAAACACTTAATTAAAGAAGCTTGATAGCTGAAAAGCTATACTAATAACTTATAAGCGATCAAACCGCTTAGCCAAACGAACCCTCAGACCTAGCCACTTTGCAGGACCTCCAAGGCCTCGCGCCGCTCCACTGCGCCGCCTCCAAGGGCCGAGTCAGCGTCATCCACGAGATCCTTTCCACCAGCCTCGAATCCGCCGAGATCAGGACTCGCAACGGCGAGACCGTTCTCCACCTCGCCGTCAAGAACAACCAGTTCGAAGCCCTCAGGTATTTGGTGGAAATCCTTAATGTCTCCACACTCATCAACTTGCCGGACAACGATGGCAACACCATCCTCCACCTCGCCATCGCCGGGAACCTCAGCGCTGTAAGTTTCTTTCTATCCGACTTCTTAATTAGTAAATTTTGATTTCTGATATTAGAATGAAATGTTTTGTTTAAATTTTATAGCTTTTGTGATAGGTATTATTGATTTAAACAGTTGATATGCCTGATTTTGAATAAAAAATGGATTGCTTTTTTCTGTTAGAATTTGTCTCTCTCCGGTCTCCCTCTTCTTCTTCTTCTCCCTGCCCTCGACTTCTTTCCTCTTCTCTCCCTGGTTTTCCCTCTCTCTTCCTCTACTTGCTGCTACTTCTTTATGTTCTGCTCCATCAAGATCCTGCAACTTTTTTTCCCAAGGAACCAGGCAGGCTTGTCATAATTATGGCACTTTATTTTATTTCCGGACTTGGGTATATCTCCATATTTGCTATATCTATTGGACCCTTTAAGTATCCTCCTATCTTTGTTCTTCATGACAAGAGTTTTACTGTTAGAACTAGAGATGCCTTGTTCATTTTGTTCTTCCTCTTACTATTACAAGTCTCATCATTGCATATGCCGTCCTTGAGGGGTCTCGGGTTATATCCTGAGCTGATCTCATTTTCATGTTTGAGTCCAAAACTGGCCTACTTACACACAATTTTGGTGGTTGAGGGGTGGTTCCCATT
The DNA here is from genome assembly GCF_014633365.1 of Diospyros lotus. Taxonomy (NCBI): domain Eukaryota; kingdom Viridiplantae; phylum Streptophyta; class Magnoliopsida; order Ericales; family Ebenaceae; genus Diospyros; species Diospyros lotus. Next base: position 6,014,737 of record NC_068349.1, on the reverse strand, counting down.
GTCCTGGATTCATTAAAGGTTCTATGCTATATAATTTATCAGACCATATTCTTGATCTTGTAGCAATGCTCCACTTGCATCTAACTCATTTTGCACATGTTTCTCCTCGAGGATAGATGGTCATCTACCTACTCAACCTTCGCATAGATGTAAATGCTGTAAACCTGAAAGGGCACACAGCACTAGATGTAGTTGAATCTGATGCCAGTAACTCAGGTGCTCTTGCTATTGTACAAGCGCTGCAAAAAGCAGGAGCTAAGAGAGGTGTTGAGCTGCCTCCTATTTCCCCAGAAATCCAACCTATTGCTGAGCCCTTTGCACCAGGAAGGCTTCAGGAAAACATCCAGAATTTGCCTTCAAAGAAGGCCTCAGGATCTCAGGGCCAGCAATATTGCAGCCCACATCGCAGAGCAACACTGCATGAACATCAGATGGAGGGGATCAGAAATGCCTGAAATACGATAATTGTTGTGGCTGTTTTAATAGCAACTGTTACATTTGCTGCCGGCATAAACCCCCCTGGCGGCTTTGACCAAGATACTGGAAAGGCTATAATGGGTAGGCAAACTTCTTTCAATGTGTTCATGACATTCAACATTAGTGCATTGTTCACGTCACTAGGTATTGTCAATATTCTCGTGAGAGCGTTATTCCTTTCAGGCGAAAAGCCATGATGAAACTGTTAACACTGACACATAAGATCATGTGGCTATCTACCCTGTTCTTGTCGTCGGCTTATATTACTGCCATATGGACAATTATGCCACATGATGAGGAGATGGGATGGGTGTCCATTGAGCTGATTTGCCTTGGTGGAGGCTGCACATTAACTGTGTTTTTAGTTCTAGGAGTAATGCTTGCAAAGCATTGGCATAGAAAATGGGGATGGAGGGAAAGCAGAGACAACAGTATCATCAGTCGTGTTGGAGAATCCCCATATAACTCGGACATTGATAGCTCAAATCAAGAAGGTTACCACTTGTATTAGATATTGCTGATCATATATGCGTCCTTGTGGGCATTTATATAGGACGATGCATATTACTAATATCACTTGCATTTTGATGCAGAGCAGATTGAAGACTTCGTTTAAGGGTTCCGTTTTAATATTTATATTCTGTTTATTTATTTTAATATTTTTATTATGTTTATTTGTTTTAATATTTTCTTGTTTTAGGTTGATTAAGATTTTATTTCTGTTAGAATTTTAGTTGGATTTTATTTATAAGTATTAATTAGATTTGGATTAGATAGACATTATAAATATACATAGAAGCAAGTGTTTGTAATCAACTTTTCCATTCAATAAAATTCCAGATTTCTTTTTTTGGTGGATTCCAAGCGAATTTCTTTTTCCTTGGTGGATTCCAAATGGTTTTCTTGTTTGTTCGAACAATAATCAAGCAACACTCGTTCTTGCGTTACGAACAAGACTTTTCTTTTCCTTGTTTTCACTTCCATCTTGCGCCTCATTTTCTCTTTTCCAATATATCATTGTTCTATATCACATATTTCTAGCTGATTTTTTTTGTTGACAGAATCTGTAATGTTTAAAGAGTGTCTTAGCATTTCATTTGCACTTCCAAGATACAGTTCCTGAATATTTGGTGTAAGATACTACGATGCTTAAATGTCCAGGTACCTAATCTCTTAAATTAAATTAAGTATATTATTGCAAGGGATAGAAAGTCTGGCAGTCTTCTGAACATACATTTGGAAGCCTTTGAATCTTGCGATGAAGTTGAGAGTCCTAAATCCTAGCAATCAGGTCTGCATGTAAGATGGCATTGAGGAATATTTGAAGAGTTATACAAAATGCTTCTGATTAGAACTACTAATTTATTTTGCAAATTGATGAAGTGATAAGATACGTTATTGTAGATAAATTAGGGGAAAAGAGTGATCAGCTGTTCTGTTAAATAAAAGCTACGTAAATAAAAGCAACTTTTTTTTTTTTTTTTTCTGGCTGGAGTTGGGGGGTGGGGGTTGGAGTTAAGAGTACAAATAAAACAACTTCTGTATTTTGTAATTCTCAACAAGGTTTGGAATTGGCATTTTGTAATAAACTTGCATTAAAAAGAACACATTGAATATGTAATATTGTCTGCAAAAAATTTGCTTTGTACATATGAAAATTTTGATGATGTCATTCAGTTATTATCGTTTTTTTATTGTTTACACTTATTTTTCATTTTGATTATGGACTATTTGTGTCATTATTATTCTCAACAGAGTATGAATTCTGGTTGCATAAACTTAGTGGTTTTGAATAAAAAACGGCAATAAACTACAAGTACATAGTATAGTTTAGTTTCTTTGAGGTTATTTTTTTAATTTTATTTATTTGTTTATTTGGTTTCTTTGCTTTTATTTCTTATTAATATTTTTTATTTATTTTTCGTGTACCAGTATAAATAGTATATATTTATAGGATAAGATTTTTGGAACTAGTTTATTTAGACATCACTTGGACAATTCTAGAGAGGACTCCCATAACCAACAAAGCGTGGAGTTTCTTTGGTGCATATATGCTTGGATTTATTGTTATTTGAACATACAAAACTGGTAAGAGCAAGAACAACAATATATCAAGTCTTTATTCATCTATGTGGAGTTGGTAAACTAGACACTTGAATTCAAAGGAGAGAGTCTCTTGCTTAATATGATATTAAGCATCTCAGACTTCAACAACAAAAGTCTGAATGGTTAACATCACTCCATCTGCTTTTGTAAACAATATCAGAGATGAAGATCTTGTTATTGAACTTATGGAGGAGTTTTTGCATGTCACCTTCTTGAACTACAAGATCTTCTTTCTTAGGTTTGTGAAAACTTTGGAAACTGTTCCCCATCTTGACTCTTGATGAACTTTGTTGGTCCTCTTCCCTTTGAACAAAGAGCTCAAGATTTGGATCCTCTGGTAGATTAGAAGGGTTCCTAGAGTATCTTAGACTGTTTGTATAATTGAAACTTCTTTGCTCCCACACTTCAAATTTATACCTGCAAAAGGGGACAGCTGCAATGGCTTTCTAGCCATTTATCGATGCCTAGTGCCGCCTTACCTCTACTTTGATGAATTAGTTAACACACACACAATAACTTATATACACACAGCAACATATACACACACACAACAATATATACACACAGCCAATGCCGACCCATGGGAGTTGGGGCCCTAGGCCATTTAAAATTTGGAATCTTTTTAAAAAATAATAAAAAAATATTAAAATTTTATTGGGCCCTTTTTGGGTAAAAAATATTTTTTATTGTTGGCAAAAAAAAATTATTGAGGCCCCCCTTTTAGGGGGTCTTAGGCATAGGCCTCACTAGCTTATGTCTTAAGCCAGCTTTGCACACAACAATATATATATACACACAAAGCAAAATATATAGTGGCTGGCAACAGAGGGGGGTGACGAACAAATCAAGCAGCAATAGGGGGCGATGACGGGAGGGAGTAAGAGGGTGAAAAGATGATGAAGTCTAATTTGAAGTCCGATTGGACTTCATCGAAGATCAAACTTCTCCGATGAAGGCTCGAAAAGTCTAATCTTGTAATTCAAGAAGGAGACATGCAAAAACTCATCCATAAGTTCAATCACAAGATCTTCATCTCTGATATTGTTTACAAGAGCAGATGGAGTGATGTTAACTCCTCAGACTTGATGTTGTTGATGTCTAAGATGCTTAATATCATATTAAGCAAGAGACTCTCTCCTTTGAATTCAAGTGTCGAGTTCCACCATGGCTTTTCCATGAACGGACAAATTGTGAAGATTAAGGAGGACTTGGATAGGAAGAGACTGTATGAGTTTAAAGTTGGTAAAATAAATAGGAGTCATTCAATTTCAATTTCAAGCTTTCCTTATGCTTCTAAAAATGAAGGAAACCAAACTGCAAGCTCAAGACTATTGATTCCAGCAGAGAACAGATCGTTGTCAGAGATCACCAACATTTTGAGGTTCACGGAGTGCAGCATAAGAAACAGGATCAAAGAAGGAAATAATGGAAGAGATGAAAAGATGAGGCGGCTTTGGTTGAATATAGTAAGGCACACAGTTGAATGGTTTGCAGGCCGAGAAAGAAATTCAGAGGATTCAGAGAGCAAGAGAACACCATCAAACGTGTGAATTTGTGTCTTCAGAATAAATGCATTGTTGTTGATACTGAGATTGCAAGCTAGTTGACTTTGGCTGGGGATTCCTCAGTCAAATATGTTAGTAGATCATAGTGCTTTCTACAAATTCCCGATGCAAGACATGTTTTTGAGTTCTCATGGGTTGTAGATTGTGGTCATGCCATGCTAACAATTTACTTTTTTTTGTTGATAAGTAACAATTTCCCATAATATTATCAAATGCAAAAGACCAACTAGCTTATTGTTCATGCTAATAAATGTTGGCCCTTTTTTTTTCCCATGCTCTTACTAGTTTAGCCAACACCACATATTTGAATAAAAGTTTGATATATTGTTTGTTGGTTTTGTGTTTTTTAATGAGGCCCAAGGTTGTGACAATTTTTTCGGGTGGGTTTTATCTTCATAGGCCTCGACCCGAGATTGAAGAACCCAAATTCATCACCACTTTTAGGCAGCCTATTTTAGAAGTCGGGCCACAAGCCCTATTCCCACTTTAGAGGAGAAATGGGTCTCGACTCATTTGCTCAAGTGGGAGAAGCCCACTGTTTTGAGCCCAAAAGTCCTCTTGTGCCTAAGCCCTAAGCCCACATATAAAAGGCCCTTGTGTGGCCCATTCTCTTGGTGTTTCCTTCGTCGGCCAAACCCTAGCCCTTCTCTCTCTCGTTTCCTTGCTTGGCCGGTTGCTTCCTTCGTGGTTTCCTTTGTGGCTGATCTTCCATGGCTTAGTTTCCATCTTTGTCCGATGCCTCTTTCCATGTTGAGAGGCCGCATTATTCCTTGTTGATCTTGGCCGATTTGTTGTCGAGGCACATGCCCTATTTAGGGGGTTTCAATCATCCATTCTTGGTAAGCTTTTCTCTTTTCTTTATGCTTTTTACCCTCTGTCTTTGTAATCGATCTACCTTCTGTGGTAACCTACCTTGTGTGGCTTTAATCGATTGGGTGAAAGAGAGCTTCGTTTGTGTGCGGCCGAGAGGTGTTGGGGCTTTCTGGGCTTTCGATTTGAGGGCTTCGTTGTGGCTTGTGGTTCTTATTCGTTGGTGTTACCAAAGTGGTGAATGAACTCTTCAGATCTGAGCCTTGATCGTTATTTAAACATGGAGTTTTTTACTTTGTGTTCATCTTCTTGTTGCTGTTATCGGTACTTTGTGTATTGCCTTTATTTTCGATCTAAATCTGATTTAATTTACTACACTAACCCTTACTGTTTTGAAGAGATTTTTCGCAACAATTGATATCAAAGCCTTGTGTGGCTCCTGGGTAGTGCTTGTTCAAATCAGATCTGAAAACCCCCATCGTTTTCAGATCCGATTTCACGGTGAGTTCGTTCCATATCAGATCTGATCTTGGTTCGATTACTTTTTGCAGGTTGTGAGTTGGGTCGAAAGAACCCTAGATCTGGATCCAGCAAGTCGCGGGTCATCTCCTCGAGCAGCATGTGGTTACTCACTCGCCTGCCGGCCAGCGGCGTGTGACCTTGTAAGCGGCGGTGCGTGAGGTAGCGTGTGGAGGCCGGGGTGCACTTCCTCTGTTCTAGATCTAATCCTGCATCACTCACATATCTTATCCCTGAGATCTGAACTGGTAACCTCTGTGGTTTTAAATTCTGTAATTTTCATTTTCAGCATCTAATAGGTCATCGTGTGGGGGTGGCCATTAGGTTTTGGGGGTTATCTTGCGGTGATAACCATTGCTTGTTGCTAGAATTGTGATTACTTGTGTTAATCTGTGTGATTACTGAAATTGCTATGTGCTTGAAAAATCTATTTCTAATTAGTCTTTAATTCTTTGTGAATTTGCTGCCTAAGTTTTTTTAAAAAATTAAAACTTTATGTCTCCTTAGGTGCATATCTAATTTCTTACTCTTGAGGTTGTTTTTTAACTGCTTAGTGTTTTAAAAATTGTGCCTAGTATATCAGTATTATTCCTGTTTAAAATCTGCCATTGATTGAATCTGTTTTGTGCATACACATTGTTTAAGATATAGTGTGAAAAACTTAGTGTTTTTGTACGTTGTACTACTTATTTGTGTCAAGCATATACTTAGTGAATATGTCCACACACTTTGAATTGGAGGTTTTCAATGGAAAGGGAGATTTTTCTATATGGCAACAAAAAATGAAGGGAATTTTAATTCAACAAAGAGTCTCTAAGGCTATAGATGAAAAATATCTTGAGGGTACTAAAGAGGAATTAAAACTTGAAACTTATGAACTTGCCTATACTTCTATAATCTTGTATCTCTTTGATTTAGTGTTAAGAAAAGTAGAAAAACTTAACACAACTAAAGAACTTTGGAAGAAATTGGAGAAATTATATGTTAAGAAATCCACCTTTAATAAGCTTTATTTGCTTAAGAATTTCTTTAGTTTTAAGATTGACCTCTTTAGATACCTAGATGACAACTTAGATGTCTTTAATAAGTTGGTTCAAGATATCATAAATTGTGGTGAAACAGTGTCGGAGGAATACAAGGCAATTATTTTGTTAAATGCCATTCCTGATACTTATAAAGAAGTTAAAAATGCCATTAAATATGGTAGGGACACGTTAACACCTGAAATTGTCATAGATTCTCTTAGGAGTAAGGAATTGGAATTAAGGAGTGAGAGAAAATATGGTGAGATCCACATGATGAGGGGTAGAACTAAGAATCAAGAGAAAGGTTGCAAGAAAGGGAAGAGTAGGTCAAAATCCAAAAAATCAAAGAAAGGGTAAGAAGTGTTATGGTTGTGGGAAAATTGGACATTTCATTAAGGATTGTTATGCTAAGAAAGACAAACAAAAGGAAGAAGCCAACGTAGTAACCCCCTATGACCCTAGTGAAGTTAGTGAGGTATACATGCTTTTAGATTCTAATGCAAAATTAATGGGCAAGGACTATGTGTCTATCGTTTCATTTTAGGGAAGGGATGAGTATCCTTATTCCCACCACCTTGAGCAAAGAGAGTCATATCCTAGCCTAAGTGGGAGGATTAGAAAGATCCTTAGTCTAAGCGGGAGGTTGAGGTAGATCTTAACCTTGGTGGAGGATGAATCCTAGCCTAAGTGGGAGGATGAGAGAAATCTTACCCTAAGTGGAAGGATTAGTGATATCCAAATCTATGTGAGATGGAGAGCTTGCTCATATTTATGCATTTGTTGCATTTCCTATGTGGATGATATGCATTCCCTATGTGGATAATATGCAAGTTCATGCATTTGTTGCATGTTTTAAGCATTTGTTGCTTGTCTAAGCATTTGTTGTCTATCTTATGTATTTGTTGCATGTTTATTTCCTGTGTGGATGATTAGGCATTTATTGCATGATTAGGTATTTGTTGCTAATACATGCATTTGTTGCTTGTTGCCTGTGTGGGCTGGCCTCATTAGGAATCAAGGTGGAGATTGTTGGTTTTGTGTTTCTTAATGATGCCCAAGGCTATGACGATTTTTTCGGGTGGGTTTTATCTTCATAGTTCTCGGTCCGAGATTGAAGAATCCAAGTTTGTCACTACTTTTAGGTAGCCCATTTTAGAAGCTGGGCCATAAGCCCTATTCCCACTTTAGAGGAGAAATAGGCCTCGACCCATTTGCTCAAGTGGGAGAAGCTCACGGTTTTGAGCCCAAAAGTCTCTTGTGCCTAAGCCCTAAGCCCACATATAAAAAACCCATGTGCGGCCCATTCTCTTGGTGTTTCCTTCATTGACCGAACCCTAGCATTTCTCTCTCTCGTTTCCTTGCTTGGCCAGTTGCTTCCTTCGTGGTTTCCTTTGTGGCTGATCTTCCATGGCTTCATTTCCATCTTGGTCCGATGTCTCTTTCCATGTTGAAAGGCCGCATCATTCCTTGTTGATCTTGGCCGATTTGTTGTCGATGCGCATGCCCTATTTAAGGGGTTTCGATCATCCATTCTCGGTAAACTTTTCTCATTGCTTTGTGCTTTTTACCCTCTGTCTTTGTAACCGATCTACCTTATGTGATAACCTACCTTGTGTGGCTTTGATCAATTGGGTGAGAGAGAGTTTCGTTTGTATTCGACCGAGAGGTGTTGGGATTTTCTGGGCTTTCGGTTTGAGGGTTTCGTTGTGGCTTGTGGTTCCTATTCGTTGGTGTTACCAAAGTGGTGAACGTACTCTTCAGATTTGAGCCTTGATCATTATTTAAACAGGGAGTTTTTTACTTTGTGTTCATCTTTTTATTGCTATTATCGATACTTTGTGTATTGTCTTTATTTTCGATCTAAATCTGATTCGATTTGCTGTACTAACCCTTATTGTTTTGAAGAGATTTTCAGCAACATTGTTGTTATTGCTTTTCAAGTTTTGGATATTCAAATAACAATAAATTCAAGCATATATGCACCAGAGAAACTCCACGCTTTGTTGGTTGTGGGAGTTCTCTCTAGAATTGTCCAAATGACTCCCAAAAAAAACTAGTTCCAAAAATCTTATGCTAGAAGTATATACTGTTTATATTGATACATAAAAAATAAACAAAAAATATTAATAAGAAATAAAAGCAAAGAAACCAAATAAACAAATAAATAAAATTAAAAAAACAACACCAACATCAAAGCAACAAAACTATTCCAGGTACTTGTAGCTTATTGCCATCTTTTTTTTATTCAAAACTCCCCTGTTTTTGCAACCAGAATTCAGATTCTGTTGAGAATAATAATGACACCGATAATCTATAATCAAAATGAAAAATAAGTGCAAAGAATAGAAGAACAGTGACAACTGAATCACATCATCAAATTTTTCACATGTACATAACAAATGTTTTTGCGGACAATATTAAATACTCAATTTGTTCTGTTTAATGTAAGTTCATTTCCAAATGCCAGTTCCAAACCTTGTCGAGAATCACAAAATACTCAAAGTTGTTTTAGTTGTAGTTTTTTATTTAACAGAGCAGTTGATCACTCATTTCCCCTAATTAATCTACAAAAATGTATCTTGGGTTATCGGTTCATCAATTTGCAAAATAAATTAGTAGTTCTAATAAGAAGCATTTGTATAACTCTAATATTCTTCAATGCCATCTTACATACAGACCTGACTGCTAGGAATTAGGACTCTTAGCTTCATCGCAAGATTCAAAGACTTCCAAATGTATGTTCAGAAGACTGCAAGACTTTCTATCCCCTGCAATAATATACTTAATTTAATTTGAGAGATTAGGTACCTGGACATTTAAGCATCGTAGTATCTTACACCAAATATTCAAGAACTGTATCTTGGAAGTGCAAATGAAATGCTAAGACACTCTTTAAACATTACAGATTCTGTCAACAAAGAAAATCAGCTAGAAATACGTGATATAGAACAATGATATATTGGAAAAGAGAAAATGCAAGTAATATTAGTAATATGCATCGCCCTATCTAAATGCTAAGGAGGGCGCATATATGATCAGCAATATCTAATACAAGTGGTAACCTCCTTGATCTGAGCTATCAATGTCCGAGTTACTTGTGGATTCTCGACTACCCCTCCTCTTAGTCATACCTAACTCTCCAACACGACTGTTGGTACTTTTGGGGGTTCCATCCTTGTTTTTCTTCTCGTTGCTTTTCCTCCATTCCCATTTTCGATGCCAATGCTTTGTAAGCATTACTCCTAGAAGTAAAAACACAGTTAATGTGCAGCCTCCACCAAGGCAAACCAGCTCAATGGACACCCATCCCATCCCCTCACCATGTGGCATAATTGCCCATACGGCAGCAACATAAGCCAACGACATGAACAGGGTAGATAGCCACATGATCTTATGTGTCAGTGTTAACAGTTTCATCATGGCTTTTCGCCTGAAAGGAATAACGCTCACGAGAATGTTGACAATACCAAGTGACAAGAACAATGCACCAATGTTGAACATCATGAATATTTTGAAAGGAGTTTGCCTACCCATTGTAGCCTTTCCAGTCTCTTGGTTAAAGCCGCCAGGGGGGTTTATGCCGGCAGCAAATGTAACCGTTGCTATTAAAACGGTCACAACAATTATCGTTTTTCGGGCATTTTTGATCCCCTCCATCTGATGTTCAAGCTGTGTTGCTCTGCGATGTCGTGCCTATGGTGCTGGCGTTGATATCCTGAGGCCTTCTCTTTTGGCAAATTCTGGATGTTTTCATGAAACCTTCCCGGTGCAAATGGCTCAGCAATACGTTGAATTTCTGGAGAAAAAGGAGGCAGCTCTTCACCTCTCTTAGCTCCTGCTTCTAGCAGCGCTGGTACAATAGCAAGAGCACCAGAGTTACTGGCATCAGATGCAACTACATCTAGTGCTGTGTGCCCCATCCGGTTTAGAGCATTTACATCTATGCCAAGCTTGAGCAGGTAGATGACCATCTATCCTCGAGGAGAAACATGTGCAAAATGAATTAGATGTAAGTGAAGCATTGCTACAAGATCAACAATATTGTCTGATAAATTACACCTTTAATTAATCCAGGACTGTTGTGTCATAAGCAAAGGCCCATTAAAAGTCCAAGAGTTCAAAATGATATTTTGGGCTAAAATGTACAAATTTCCCATATGCGGGGGGGTCCCACACAAATGCACAAACAAGATAATTTTGAAATTCGAAAATTTCTCTGGAAAAATAATCAATTATCTATAAAGAATTTTAATTCTAAAATGATTCTAAAAAAGGGATAAACATCATCCCTAAGAAATTTTATTCTTCAAAAAGGGTAAGATAAAATCATTTATAAAAGATAGATGTCATCTATAGTAATTCTAACTTCAGCCAGACTATGATTAATCAAGATAAACGTTATTTACAAGAATCTTAATTCTGTTAACACTTTAGATCACTCCATATTTCTCTATAAATAAACAGACACTCATTCCTAAAAGTGTACGACATCTCTAACACTGATTTCAATAAAGTTTCTTTCATCATACTTTATGTCTGACTTAAATATCGGAGTGATTGCACGAGGATTTCCCTGCACCCTTTGATTGTTTTCTTACTTTTGCAGATTCAAGCAGCTTGACGACAACGTTTTCAATCAAATAAATTCATTGTTGTATCCGGCAACAACAAGGACAATGGGAACCACCCCTCAACCACCAAAATGGTGTGTAAGTAGGCCAGTTTTGGACTCAAACATGAAAATGAGATCAGCTCAAGATATAACCTGAGACTGCTCAAGGACGGCATATGCAATGAACAAGGCGTCTCTAGTCTAGTTCTAACAGTAAAACACTTGTCATGAAGAACAAAGATAGGAGGATACTTAAAAGGCTCAAAAGATATAACAAATATGGAGATATACCCAAGTCCAGAAATAAAATAAAGCTCCGTAAGTGTGACAAGCCTGCCTGGTCCCTTGGGAAAAAAAGTTGCAGGATCTTGATGGTGCAGAACATAAAGAAGTGGCAGCAAGTAGAGGAAGAGGGAGGGAAAACCAGGGAGAGAGAAGAGGAAAGAAGTCGGGGGAAGGGAGAAGAAGAAGAGGGAGACCGGAGAGAGACAATTATAACAGAAAAAAGCAATCCATTTTTTATTCAAAATCAGGCATATCAATTGGTTAAATCAATAATACCTATCGCTAAAATCCTATCACAAAAGCTAATATCATAAATCAAAATTTACTAACTACTGGTCACTTGAAACAGGAACAAAAATGAGAAGAACCAGGAAAAGGTTAAAAATAAAAATACTGCACTTATTCTGACGTCAAATGTTGAGATGGTGATTTCAGTTTAATTGTGCCAAGGATAAAGTGCTTCCATATTGATGATCTAGATGCTGAGCGAGCTAATGATTCTGCAGTCTCATATCATTGTGATGCCAAAAGAGCTTTTCACTAGGTATAACAAGTGAGTATGGTAGTGTAAATACAGGAAACAACTGTGTTATAAAGATCAAATTTTCCGTTGCCATTTCTGTTCTTATTTAAATTTTCTAGAAATTAAATTTGCTTTTGACAGATTCAGCCAACACCAATAGACACAGGCAAGCGAGCCAAATCTCCGAATGCATCACAAACGAAACGAAATGAAGGAGCAGCTGATCTCTAATTAAGAAGTCGGATAGAAAGAAACTTACAGCGCTGAGCTTCCCGGCGATGGCGAGGTGGAGGACGGTGTTGCCATCGTTGTCCGGCAAGTTGATGAGTGTGGAGACATTGAGGATTTCCGTCAAATACCTGAGGGCTTCGAACTGGTTGTTCTTGACGGCGAGGTGGAGAACGGTCTCACCTTTGCGGGTCCTGATCTCGGCGGATTCGAGGCTGGTGGAAAGGATCTCGTCTATGACGTTGACTCGGCCCTTGGCGGCGGCGCAGTGGAGCGGCGTGAGGCCTTCGAGGTCCTGCAAAGAGGCGAGGTCTGAATCGAGCCTAAGCAGCTCCCTCGTGATCTCGAGGTGGCCTTTACTGCAGGCTAGGTGCAGCGGAGAACAGCCCTGGCAGTTAATCTTCCTTGCGAAGGCTGGCCGCGCTTTCAGTATTTCCTTCACCGTCTCTGCTCCACAAAGAGCGCCAGCTTTCTTACTAGTTTGCTCAAATGAATTATAATAATAAGAAAAAATTATTACTCGAGAATATTATGTCAGCAACATAACGTTTATCTCGTGTGCGAAAGGTGAAATCCCTCGTTTAACATTTATCTAAGTGGACAAAATGAGAGGGAAGCATGTCCTCTAACCTCCTCTCCCAACACCCCCTTGTATGTCGGTATGAGTTATCCGACACGAACAACAAAATAAATCTGTATTATAATTTTTTATATATTAATATTTTTTATAATAAAAATAATAAACATATTTTTAAATATTATTCTCCTTTCTTATGTGTCTCAAATCAAATCAAGATGTAAGCAAAATAAGGGAACGATAAAATATCATATACCCTCATATTTTTTCCTCTTTTGTTATGAAATTTTCGTCTTCTTTTCAAATTATGGTGTTAAAATTTTTAAACCTCTTCATATATAATAGTCAGAGAGAGATGGCGACAGCGGAACTTAACAATAGTTAGTTGGGACTTATGAAGAGATGAGAGAGATGCAATTAGAGGGAGATTGAAATAGAAGGGCAGTATTGATATCTTATATTCATAATAATATTATTTAACGATAATAATACAAATTAATATAAATTTTAAATTTTATAAAAAAAATAAAAATGTAGCCTCTGCATACTGCCAAATAATTAGTTGATTTTCTTGTCGGTAGTCGTTATGGGGAGTGCAATTTTGTTCACTCCTTTTAATAGGGTGAACATAACCTCTAGTACTTTAAGAGTTAAAATTAATAAAGAAGAAGACAGTCAAATTATAAATCATTGTCTTCCTCTATTAATTTTATCCCATAGAATACTGTGGGTTATGTTCACTTTTAACGGGGTGAACAAAATTGCACTCCATTATGGGTGCTCTTTGTCGAGTGCGATTTTGTTCACTCCCTTTAACGGGGGTGAACGTAACCCTGTCAGTGGGGGTTAAAAAAATAACTCTTTAACTGAAAAAAATTATAAAATTGTTTAAAAAAATTTAATTATGTTTAAAAAAAATTTATTTTTAAAATTTAACTGAAAATGTCACAGAATTAAAATTGGATGGATTAGAACTTACAAAAAAAAATGATAAATTTACAAAAATAATTGACAGAGTTAAAACTGGAAAGTGACTGTTTTCAGTAATTAATTTATTTGAGTGGTTTAAAATAATTTTTTTCAAAAATATAACTAAAAATAAACTTTTTTTTTGAAACATTATTATTTTTTTAACCCCACTGACCGGGGGGGTTACGTTCACCCCCGTCAAAGGGGGTGAACAAAATCGCACTCCCCTTTGCCTAGCTGTCGGCCAGCAACTTGGAAAGTACATTGAAAGTCTTTTTTTTTTTTTTTTTCCTAACAAAAGTATACTAACATTTGCTAAAAAATTTAGTCTTCTTAATTTACAAGTACCCAAAAAGGATTAATGATACTTAATGGTAGTAAAATTACCGGTGTGACCCGCAGACGCAGCAACGTGGAGAGAGGTAGTCCACGAGTCGAGCTCCAGCGTGAGCAGCAATGGATTGCGTAGCAAGTGCTTCACCACTTCAACTCTCCCTCTCTCGCATGCGACGAACAGCGCACTCTCCTCTCTTCCATTCACCTTGTAAACCTCCCATGGATCCATCTGCAGCACCAAGCTTACGATCTCCATCCGCCCCTCCCTGCACGCTTCATGCAGCGGCGTCTCCATCTCCGCGTTCTCTGCCCCCACCATCTCCGGCCGCAGCTCCAAGATCGCTGCTGCCAGCTCAGCATGCCCGAACCGCGCCGCCAGGTGGAGCGAGGTGTTTGATGATCTGCTGGTGGTTTGTTTGAGGAGATCCTCGTCTTGTTCCACGAGTCTGAGGAAGGCGGGGACGTCACCTTTCACGATGGCCTCGTAGAGCCAGCGGTCCATGGCTGGAGCTGCCGGAGAAGAAGGGCCGATGGCTGTGCACGGCGGTGGTGCAGGGATGGTGTGGTGGTGGTGGAGAAGTTATAGAGAGAGAGCTGTGGCCGTTTTTCCACAACTGCAGCAACTTGGAAAGTTCCGTGCACTGAAGCGGGACGGTAGACGCTGTGAAGGGCCTCTTGTGTTATTTATTTAAAAATTAAAAACTATGTAATAATAATCATTTTAATAGTATTGATAAATAAAATAGTGATACACTATTTTATCTTGACTTTGTTTAAAATATTTATGTAGAATTTGTATTTATTAAAATATTTATATAAATTTTTATCGTGTAAATAAAATTATTATTTACTTCATATAAAATATCACGTCACATAAAAAAAATTAAATCAATTAAATATATCGTATTAAACTTAATATATATATATAATATTTGATTTCTTAATAATTAAAAATTTTGATCTTTGATTAAAAAATTCAATTTAATAAAAAAATCTAAATTTCATAAAAAAATACCTAAAAAAATATTCAAAAAATGCCTAAATTTTGAAAAAAAAAAACCCTAAAAAAGCAAATTTAGGTCTTTTTTATTATTTTTATGTCTTTTTTAATATATTTAAGTCCTTTTATTATTTTCAGGTCTTTTTTATGAAATTTAGGTATTTTTTAAATATTTTGATGTCTTTTTCATAAAATTTTTAGGTCTTTTATGAAATTTAGGTATTTTTTGAATATTTTTAGGTCATTTTAATGAAATTTTTAAATTTTTTTTTTACAAAATTTAGGTTCTTTTTTAATCAAATTTAGTCTTTTTTTCTTGTATAATTTTTTTTATTATTATTGAAGGACCAAATGTCATATTTATGTATTAAATCTAATTTGATGTGTTTTGTTAATATAATTTTTTTTTATGTAACGTCGTATCTTACGTACTATATATAACGAATCTATGTACTTTCAATCACGACAAGAGATTAAAATAAAAAAATTTAATAGTTGAGCAATTGAGTCTTAACGTTTTGTATTTTAAATATCAAACCTCACATTTTTAATTATCGAGAACTACAATATGTATTAAACTATTTTTTAATACATCATAAACATTAAAAATGTTTACATAAAATATTTAGTTTGAACTAAAGCTACTATTAAACCCAACACCAACCACTCATTATCCTAAACCACCTTATTATAGTATACAGAGTAAGACTTTATATCCACCATTAATATTAATATAAAGATCAATTTAAGGGTTGGTGGGGGTAAGATTTTGTATCCACCATTAATATTAACATAAAGATCAACTTAAGGGTTGGTGAGACTCTACACGGTCGACAATAAGTGGTAGTGGCAAAGTCGAATGTAGCTCTCTCTCTTTATCTCTCTATCATTGCCGTGCGTAAGCACTGAAAAATGTCATCGCCACCTGACCGGGAACGCACATTTGCCATTTATTGTTCTTGGTCTCCTTTCTCTTGTTGGATTACTGGCGACCATGTCTCCTTGTCCCTCAACTTTATCAGTGTTCATTGTTTCTTTTCGTTACATCTCTTTTTATCAACGTTCATGGTCTCTTTCCTATGACATCTATTTCACTCCCTGGTATCTCCTTCTTCCGACATCTTCACTAGCGTCTATCATTCTTATCTTGGTGTGCCATTTTTTATGCTCTTTTTTGAAACCTCAGGCATAGTGACCTATGCCTTATGTGAACTCTAATTAATATTATGAATCTAAATCTTCTCACAAATTAATTTAGTCTAAAGTTTGAATCTTGAACCCAAAAAAATATAAAAAAAAAAACTCCAAAACCGTCAGAATTTTCGGCGACAGCAATGAAAGAAATAGAAGTTTCCAATGAAAATGCAAAGGAATGCAAAGGAAATGACACAGCTTGTTGTCTTTTAGCTGGTGGGCCTTCATGCAATGATGATGTCTACTTGGAAGAACTAGAGCAAGAAAATGATAGGAAGCAGTGAAAGACAAAAAGGCCCCTCCCCAGCTTTTAATTATTTATTAAAATAAATAAAAAGAGGTTATATTAAGATAAAATTAAAATATTTTTTATATTAAAATATTAAATAATTAAAATAAGTCTGTCAAATAATTTAATATTTTTATCAAATTATTTGTTAAATTTTTTAGAATGTATTTGAGGATATATAAGTAAGTTTTTTTATATATATAAACTCCAAAATAAATTTATTTATAGGAATAAATAAATTTATCTGAATAATTTAAGATAAAAAATTACGTGACTTTTTTTTTTAAGTATTATCAGATAAATTTAACAAATATAATAAAAAATATTTTTATTTAAAATAATTTTTATATACTTATTTTTTTCAACTCATATTTTAGTTGACAAATGCTACCTAAATGGTAATTCAATGGATTAAGCATATCAAGTTTATATTAATGATGTCTTCTACATCAAATTTGAAGGGTTATTTCTTATGTTTTGATGAGATTTAAATATAAAATAATTGATTAATGACATAATAAGAATTTATTTATAAAAACTTAATCAACTGTTCTCTATTTTAATTTTTAATTTTTAATTTTAAATTTATTTTTAGTTTTGTGTTTTAAGCGTTTATTTTAAGATTTTTTAAAACGTATTCTTTTTATCTATAGCGTTTTCTGTGTTTTAGAAATTTTGAGTATATTTGTAATAAAAATAATTAAAATATTTTTTTTGTTATTTTGAATATTTTATAAATATTTTTTTATTTTTAAAAATATAAAAATAAATACATTTTTATTATTTTAAAAAATTAAAAACTAAAAATGATATAAAAATAATAAAAAAAAAATAATCTAAACGATCCCTATATCTAATATTAAGATATCAAATTAACTCAATAACACCCAATCTTATAAAGAGAATGAGATTTAAAAAAAATATTTTGCACGTGACTTTTTAACACGTGTAACCCTTTGATAAGGTAGAAAATCAAAATTCTCATCATTTGAGTATGATATCATGCAATGACGAATGAGATTACGATCAGTGTGAACATTTCTAAAATTTCATAAGACTTTTGTGGCATAGCCGGAAATGTGAGCCCTCTTATTTAGAAATTTCATACCACTGGTCACTGCCTCTTACTAGAAATTTCATCAAACATGTGGTGGTAGGCGTATTTTTAAAACTTTTCTATCTAGCTGTCTCTCCGATTAAAATAAATGATACTATTAAATTAATATACATCATCGAATAATAATATATATTAATAATAACAAAAAAATATAATATTTTTTTAAATTTATTTTATAATTAATAAAAAAAATTAATATCTTCGAGATAAATAGATGATTTTTTTCCAAACAAAATAATATAATTTCATACAGAGATGAGAATATTCTATCTAAAAAAAATCGTCTCTTGAGATAGACTTTTTCTTATTGATTGTATAATAAATTTTTGAAAGATAAATGTTAAATTTTTATTATTATTAATACATATATATTATTATTTATTGACGTGATTTATTTTGATCGGAGAGATAGGAAAGGGGATAGTAAAATATATAAAAAAAAACTCAAAAATATATAAAAAAAAAAAACTCCAAAACCGTTGGAATTTTCTACGACAGCCATGAAAGAAATAGAAGTTTCCAATGAAAAATGTAAAGGAAATGACACGACTTCTTGTCGCTTAGTTGGGCCTGCATGCAATGATGTCTACTTGGAAGAACTAGAGCAAGAAAATGATAGGAAGCGGCGAAAGACAAAAGGGCCCCTCTCCAACTCTTAATTATTTATTAAAATAAATAAAATAATATTATATTAAAATAAAATTATAATACTTCCTCCACTAAAATATAGAATAGTTAAAATAAAATTTAAGATTTTTATTAAATTATTTGTTAAAATTTTTAAAATATATTTAAGGGTATATAAATTAATTTTTTTATTTGTAAAATTCAAAATTAATTTATTTATGAAAAGAAATAAATTTATTTAAATAATTTAAAATAAAAAGTCACATAACTTATTTTCTAAGTATTATCAGATAAGTTTAACAAATACAATTAAAAGTATTTTTATATAAAATAATTTGTATATCTCACTTTTTTTAACTGATATTTTAGTTAATAAATGCTATCTAAATGGTAATTCAATGGATTAAGCTTATCAAGTTTTATTAATGCTGTCTTGTACATCAAATTTGAATAATTCTTTCATATGTTTTGATGAGATTTAAGTGAAAAATAATTGATTGATGACATAATAAAAATTTATTTATAAAATTTCAAGGGATTATTTTATTCGTTTTGAATTTTGAATTTTAAATTTATTTTTAATTTTACATTTTGAGTGTTTATTTTGAAATTGTTGGAAACATATTCTTTTTGTTTATAGTATTTTTTACATTTTAGAAATTTTGAATATGTTTATGACAAAAATAATTAAAATAATTTTTTATTGTTTTGAGTTTTATTTTTAATAATTTTTTATTTTAAAAAATAAAAAAATATACACGTTTTTATTGTTTTAAAAAATTTAAAACTAAAAACAACCTAAAAATAATAAAGAAAACATAATCTAAATGATCCCTACATCTAATATTAAGATATTAAGTTACCTCGATAACACTCAATCTTATAAATAAAATGAGATTTAAAAAATTATTTTGCACGTAACCCTTTAACACACTGTAACCTTTTGATAAGGTAGAAAATAAAATTCCTAATTATTTGAGTATGATGTAATGCAATGAGTAATGAGATTAAGATCAGTGTGAATATTCCTAAAATTTCATAAGACTTTTGTGGCATAAGCGGAACTGTGAGCCTTCTTGTTTAGAAATTCCATACGACTCTCCAGCCACTGGTCACTGCCTCTTACTAGAAATTTCATCAAACATGTGGTAGGCGTATTTTCAAAACTTTTACATGCATCAATATCTTCGCAAGTGATTACGTCTATTGTGCAGTGTGTCGCTCGTCAGCTTAGATCCATTGTCCCATCCCCACGTCCCTTACTTGTCTCTCCAATTAAAGTAAATCACGTCTCCAAATTAATATATATCATTAAATAGTAATGTATATTAATAATGATAAAAAAAAACTTAATAGACTTATTTTAAAATTTATTTTGTAATTAATAGGAAAAAACTCATTTCTTCAAGGTAAAAGGATGATTTTTTTTCAAGCAAAATACTTTTAAACATAATACTTCTAAACAGAGATGAAAGTATTATGTCCAATCAGAGATAGATTTTTTCTTGTTAATTGCATAATAAATTTTAAAAGATGAACATTAAGTTTTTTGTTATTATTAATACACATAATTATTTATTGATGCGTATTAATTTAGTGACGTACAACCAAAGAGATAAGGGGATGGTGGAGTAGATGTGGCATCGTTCCATATAAAATATAAATAATATTTTTATGATATAAAGAATATACATTATTTTTTATTATATATCGCTATTTTTTTTTTTGTATTCCTTAGGTGTGTCAATTGTGGACGGAACATACCTCAATAAATTATTGACAAATAAAATAATATATGTTTAATTATATACTTTAAAGTATAGGCAAATTACACTCATATTTAACAAATGTGTTTTTAACAATTTGAGAAATAATTATGATCCATTTTATAATTTTAATTATAATTTTCCCTTTTATAGTTGTCAAGATTGCTAATGTAATAAAAATCTCCTTGCATTTTTATTTTTTTTACCCTTATCTTTATCTTTCTCTTCGTCATCAAAATTTATCAATTTATTCGTCGTTTTTTCTGTTTTTATAGTTCGATAATAGCTAAATTCTTAGTGAATGTAGAAAAAAACCCAACATACAACTGAATTTGGATTAGTTTGGCAAGTGAGAATCAAAGAGAAAATGTAAATGTATTTTTATCATATGAAAATTTTTAACATAGGAGAAGTAACGATAAGAAAAAAAATGTAATTACAGTTATTGTTGTGTTTGTGTCTCGCAAAACAACCAGAAAAATAGATCGTTAGGGCAAAGAAAATAGCAAAAACAGTATGTAAAATGGACTAACAGCAAGCTGAAAAATAAGAACAGTAAACTCCCTTTAGGCGCTCGAAAATGAGGAAAAATAAAGTGAATTTTCAAGGCTTAGCGTTGATCGGTTCGACACCCACAAAAGATAACAAAAAATCGGTTCTAAGCACAACCCAAGAACCACATTCAATCAACACCCAAAATTGCCTTAAACACAAAACCCACAACTGAGAATCGCACACCCACACAAGGACGAAGAAACCTTACCAAGGAGAACCCTCTTCTCACTCTCGGTTCTCTCTTCACTCGCATTCTCCTCTATTTGGCGCCTCCTATATCTCCGATTTAACGATCCAGATAACTCCCAAGAATCAGGAAAGATCTCTCCAAAGATGAGGATAACCATCAGGATATCCGAAACGATTGAGATAAGATAAGTGAAGCAGAAAACAAACTTGCGTAGAAATCGATTGGGAGAACAGAACTAAAGAAGTTAGGTCAAACGAGGACTTATATATGTGGGCTTTTAGATAAGGCAGTGGGCTTGTGAAGAAATGGACTTGGTCTTTGTGTTGCGCAGCTGGGCCAGGCCCAGCTTTCCTCAAAATCAAAATAAATGTGCTTAGGCCATTTTCTTGATGGGCTACCTCTTTTGTGGGATTGAATTTCTCAATATAACTATTAATCTTGGGCCGAGTCCTATGATAGATAACTTATCCGACCAAAACATCATCGGCTTTGACTTATTGGGTGTCACACCTCAACAGTTATAAAGTCAAAAAATATATTTGTTTTTATTTTTTTTCTTTTTTGCCAAATTTCAAATATGTCAAGCGTAATTTAACCTTTAACTCCTCGTGGGAAGAGGATAATCTGATAGAAGCTGGACAGTGCCAGAGCTTCCAAAATGTATTGCTGCTCTTCACATTCTTTCTCAATTCCTTCTTCTTCTTCTCGGCAGTGCCTTCCTCTGTCTTCGGCTTA
Source organism: Diospyros lotus (assembly GCF_014633365.1). Lineage (NCBI taxonomy): Eukaryota > Viridiplantae > Streptophyta > Magnoliopsida > Ericales > Ebenaceae > Diospyros > Diospyros lotus. The sequence goes on along the minus strand of NC_068349.1, from coordinate 5,993,232 downwards.
CAACCCTTCGCGAAGACTCGCTCTCTTTCACCTCACAACCGGTACGTATATCGAACCCTGATTTTCCATCGCTCTTTTAGCGGAGAAAACATGGGGATATTTGATAATGAGACTGTTCGTGCGCACACGTAGATATTTGATAATGAGATTCGATTATCCGTTTGGTTTCTGGGAAATATGAGGAGAATGAAACAGTCGAGTTGTGCATTTTGGTGCTTCTTGTGGTTTTCACTTTTCAAACAGATGAGAGCCTGAATTAAACTAACTCGGCAAATTTGCTTTTTAGACCTAATTATCTACCAGCAGCATTATGTTTCCCTTGGCTGCATCCGACTAGCGGGGATTGCCAATGCCAGGGCTCCTGTTACCTTATTGTCTCTGACACGAGTTATAAGTGCTTTACCGAAGATAAAGCCATAAATAAAAATGATTGACGAACTGAAATTCATGTAGCCTGTGTGGGATTAAGGCTTAATATGTTGTTATGTGCAAATGCCCTGCTGCTCTGTTTGTTGCTTTTCAATGTTGTTTTTCTATTTTTGTGGAGGAATCTCATGGATGATTAAACTTGCATTGACAATTGGTTTGGAATTTCAATACTTTGAATAGTGGTCGATGCAGATTTTTTGACTGCGGTAAAGTTTTAATGTCCTGATTGCATGGTGAATAATTTCCACAATGCATACATTATATCTATTTTTCAAGTCAGTATTGGTCTAGATGAATTGATATGTGTGTTTTATGATCAGTAATCCTTGAATGTGTTGATACTTCTCCTTTATACTGTGCATTATTTGACAAATTTCTTTGTTTTATTCAAATCGATATCTATGGTTTATGACGCCATCCAAGTGTCCAAATTTTTGAGGATGCAGTATATCATTTTTTTGGTCTAAATTTATAATTGGCTTGTAGTAAATCTATGTCATCATCTATCCGTCTATAATTTTGAGGATGTAGTATATCCATTTGTCTAAAATTACAAATGGCTTGAAGTTAATAGCTTCTTCTTCTTCTTCTTCTCTTTCTAGAATTACAGATTTCATGCTACAGAATCTGATTTGTTTAAGAAATTTGTGTTATATTCCATTTTTATTTTGCTTCATCTTCTCATGTTTGGGGGTTCCAATGCTTGGCCGTACTACTTTTAGCAAGAACAGAGTGAGATGGTGCACCATTTTTGCTTGCTTTAGTAATCACTTGTGACTCTGATTGGCAATTCAGCTATCCCTCAGCCAGCTCTATTTGGTGGAAAAGATTCCATACTACTAACATTGGATGGAAATGCCATGGAGACGAGCACAGTGGCAAATATTGTCCAACCAACTACTGTTGTCAATGAGCAGAATGCATTAGAGTGGGTGAAAAATGACAAGAGAAGAATGCTTCATGCCGTTTACCGTGTTGGAGATTTGGATAAGACAATAAAGTATGTCTGTTTTGATGGAGCATTTGCCGTCACAGGGCTGCTGTTTGCCAGTCCTACTGACATATAAATTATGGTCCAGATGAGAGCTGATAAGCTTGCCGTGATTGCAGATTCTATACTGAGTGTTTGGGCATGAAGCTTTTGAGGAAACGTGACATACTGGAGGAGAAATATTCAAATGCTTTTATGGGATATGGTCCTGAAGATTCCCATTTTGCTGTCGAACTTACTTACAGTAAGCTATTCAATTAGCTGACATCTTTGTTGAATGTGATATGTTGAATCTTCAGTTTCACTTCTTCTGAAGTCTCTGAATGATATCTAGAGCAGACTTCTTTACCCTGTGATGAAGTGCAGATTATGGAGTGGACAAGTATGACATTGGAACTGGGTTTGGACATTTTGGCGTTGCAGTTGAAGATGTAAGTCCATTATACTTGAGAGGAGGTTTGCTTCCTTGCTTACAATCATATAAAATGTTTACCTTACCTTATGGCATGTAAATTACATAGGTAATGAAAACTGTGGATTTTATAAAAGCTAAGGGGGGAAAAGTTACCAGGGACCCTGGTCCTGTCAAAGGTGGTAATACCATTATTGCCTTCATTGAAGATCCAGATGGTTATACATTTGAGCTTTTGGAGAGGGGGCCTACGCCTGAGCCCCTTTGTCAAGTGATGCTGAGAGTGGGAGACCTTGACCGCTCAATTACTTTCTATAAGAAGGTCTAGCGTAACGTTTGCAATTTACAAATTGTTTGAAAGATATAGTTTTCTCTTTAACTTTTGCTATTACATGCACGATTTGGAAGAAAGTTTTAACCTTTTTGTGCCTGAATAACAGGCCTTTGGCATGGAGCTCCTCAGAAGAAAAGATGACCCTGAAAACAAGGTGAATTCTTTCTGACTTGCAACATTATCTAAAGTCTCATATCTCTGGCTATTCTGAGGAACAAGTGTTTTTCGGGAATGCATACAAACTTTGCTGTTGCATTTCAATGCTCTAACATGGGCTTACATTTCCTATTTCTTGAAGTTCAACAACGGCAATAGCAACAGCATATCTTTATCATCTAGCAAACACAACACACATTTGTAACTCATATCATATCTGTTGCTTGATCTGAAGAGTTTTACGCTAGCATTCAGCTAGCTAACAGAATCCTCCTCTTTTATTCGGGCTTGGGACCAGTTGTAGATAGGAATCCACAAGCAGAGGTTTCCTGTGCCCTGAAGTTCATTTTGGAAAAATGTGGCTCTTAGCCTCTCTTAAACCTTTAAGTTGTTATTACTACTAAGTCAAGAATGGTCGTGTTAACAAGCCAATGGTCACTAATTTACTACTTTTCTCAGAACCATGCGTGCAATGCAGCCAGGTTTCATTTGTCTAAACCTCTTGAACCTTGTTGTTTATGAGAGTATTATCGCATATGCTGATCGACAGCACATGTTCGTGTACAAAATGTCTGGCTTTGCTTGCAGTATTCAACAGCCATTATGGGTTATGGCCCTGAAGATAAAAATGTTGTGCTGGAACTGACCTCCAATTATGGTGTCAAAGAATATGACAAGGGAAATGGCTATGCACAGGTAATATTCTACTTGATAATCTTTTACATTATGCCATTAGCCTTACAAGACGAGCTATTTGTTTTTGGTAGATTGCCATAGGCACCAACGATGTCTACAAGACCGCTGAGGCTGTAAAACTGTGTGGAGGGATAATTACGCTCGAACCGGGGCCTTTGCCGGTTATCAACACCAAGATCACAGCCTGCTTGGACCCTGATGGTTGGAAACTGGTAGGCCCTTGGACCCAAGCTCCAACTCCATTCTTCCATTCTGGTCGGAATAATTTTAGATTTCTCATCATTTCACCTGCAAGACCTTAAAGAAATCTTTAAGAATGTTCTGGAAACCTCAGTTTAGTTTGGACGTCAGCTCCTGTTATCAACATTTCATGTTGATGCAGCAGCAATCTGAAAAACTGACTTGTCAGTATTATTAATTTTGGAATAAATTTGTATGTGATTATAATTCTTAGAATAAGGAATATAAGGTAGGCCATATCAATTTTGTGGCATTTTTTCTGTACAAAATATTTGCAGATAATGTCAATTTTTTTCATGACAAATATTGGGTTTGTCGGATGGAGGCTCTTCGATAACCCTACTCAATACCCTAATCAAAAAGGCTAATGTAATTTTTGAAATATGCGGAGTACCTTGTCTTGTAAGTCTAAACTACAAGGACCTGCGCAATTGATCTTGCACTGGATACATTAACCAAGTCGCATACTAGCCCTCAAATTATGTTTCATAGTATGGCATTTATATACGGGCTGACCCCAAACAATTTTAAATCTAGTCGTCATCACGAAGAATGTTACTATATCTTTTTGTACCTGATCTAACCCTTGTGGGTTGATTGGTACATGTTCTATTTCTCTAAGTAAATTCACTTTTTTGATTGGTACATTTACACTGATGCTAATCTGTTTCTTATTTTCTTTTCCTTTCTCTGTTTTTTTCCCTTTGAAAGTAAATTGCTTTGATCTTTATTGCTTCTGCAGGTATTTGTTGATAACATTGATTTTCTCAAGGAGTTGGACCAGTTGGTGTAGCAAAAAGAATCGCCATGCAAGATGTTTATGAACAATTTTAAGTCTTCTTTTTCTCGGATCATTTGTAACATACTGTTGTCATTTCCTATTGACAACACTCATTTTAATAAATAAAATAGTCTTGTTTTATGTAAAAATGTTATGTTAATGATGTGATGACATTATTTGTGTAATTACAAATTACATTGATTGGTGTTTTTTTTTAATATATAGTCATCATTTAGTTATATTAATTGGACACATCAATTTTCAATTGGCTAAATTTATATTTTTATTCTTATATTTTTACCCTTTTTTTTATGTGGTGACTAGTATTTTTAGCTCAATTTAATCTCTGTATTTTAAATTTTTTTTTTATGACAATTTTAATTTTTTATTATTTTGATTAATCATTTGATCTGCATTTTCAAATCAATTTAGCTTTTATACTCTGACATGAACATAATGTAAAATATCATTTTATCTTATATTTTTTTTACACATAAAAGTATAAAGATTAAATTAACTTTAAAATATAGATTTAAAGATGTAATTAAAATAATGAAAAATTTGAATTTTTACATGAAAAAAATATCAAAGTACCGAGATTATATTTACTCAACAATAAAATTTAAGGGTGTGCCTGCATGGGCAACCCAGTTGGTCAAGAAAGGGGACACAAAGTGCCTTCCGTGGTGAATCTTGGACCAAAATTTAAGGATGTAATCAAAATAACGAAAAATTCAAATAATCATATGAACAAAAATATGAATTTAACCTTTTTCAATTCGTATTTATTGTTCAGTAATATTTCTTAATTTTCTCTTAACTCATCAATTAAAAGTCTGTCGATATGTTTTTTATTCAATTCATTTGTTAAGCCACTATTTTATGATAAAAGTTAATAATTTTAATCAATGTTCCATAATTCTAACAAATTAATAAATTTAAAATTATAACAAATATAAAAAATTCGGTTTCTTTTGTACTTACTGGTATTAAAATGGTGTGACTGTAAATATTTTTAAAAAAATATTTTATTTTATTATTTATTCAAACTAATTAAAAGATTAATAAAACACCTTACATAAAATAATAGCTTGGTAAAGGTTATTTCTCCGGATGATGTAGTAATGCATGAGGTTTAAAATTCAAAAAATATATTATTTAATTATTTGAATATTTGACTTCATACGATCTAAATTATAGAAAAACAAAAATAAGAATTAAATATGAAATAGAATAGGGAAATGATATTTTTTTTTTAAAGTAAGAAACAAAAATGTAAGAGAAAAGCATGAATAAAAAAATATAAGGAATTTTTTATAAATATAATTTTTAATATAAAAAAATATTATTCAATTTAAAAATAAAAATAAAAATAAATTTTATAATACATTCAAACAAATATAAACAAAAGTTTTATTATCCATGAATTACGACTTATTAATTAAAAAATAATAATAAATTAAAAAAAAATCAAACATAATACAAAATAATCAAACATAACTTGATTTTCATGGATGAAAATGCATGTTGAAAAGAGAAATAATTTTTGATAATTTTTTAATATTATAAAACAATCTTAAAATATTTCAAAATTGCATAAATACTCCCAAAAACGATTTTTTTTTTTTTAAGTGTTTCTCGACATTTCGATACAAAAAAAAAAAAAATTTCAAAAATGTTGAAATAACACCTCTGAAGTATTTCTAGACATCATAGCACACGACACTTGATGACTTGAATAATCATGTATTATACACTTTACAAGTTAAGAAATGAAAAAACTAATGATTTGCTCGAGATCACTCGAATTATCCTTCATTGAAAATAAAATTTCAAATGCAAAATGTGCAATTTCAAACCCATAAAAAACCCATAACTCATTTTGGATTCTCATTAATGATAAATATCATGCATTGAATATGTCTTTACAACAAAAAAGAAAAAGAAAAACTCTCCAATCTCTATTTCACTTAGGAATAGGACATAGCTTGCTTATTTTCTAACTTGCCTCTCCTTTTCTATCACAGTTGTTTTTCTTATTAAAATGGAGAGAGACAGCCAAAGAAGAATCCCTGAAACCAGACACACATATAAAACACAAGGACAAGCCATCACCATCTCAAGGACTTGGTTTGAAGAAACAGTCCTATAACTTCAGCATTGTTTAACTCTTCACAGAAAATAATCTGCAAAACTAACATAATATGGACAGTATTAGAGACAAAACAGCCATTTAGCAAGGATCTACAAATAAGAAGCACAGCAATGATGGATGGATTAGGTGTTTTTCCATCTCTCCATGGACCAAAGGGTGTTCATCATGTTTCTCTTCTTGTTCTTCCATGCTAGCCCAAGGAACTCCTGATCAGCGTGTCTCTAATCCAGTTCAACCAAGCCTTGCAATCATTATCGCCATAATCTCAATCATGTTCTCTGTAACAATTCTCATGGTTCCCTATGGAAAGTTCTGCAACACAACTAGGCCTGTTCTCTCTGGCCCTAGACACACCTTTCATGAACTTGTTAGATCAAGGTCTAGATGTTCCGGGATTGATAAAGCAGTGATTGAAACGCTACCTTTTTTCAGGTTTTCTTCACTCAAGGGATCCAGAGAAGGCCTTGAGTGTTCAGTTTGCCTGTCTGTCAAAGTTTGAAGACAGTGAAGTTCTTCGGTTGTTGCCCAAGTGCAGGCATGCATTCCATATGGATTGCATCGATAAATGGCTAGAAAGCCGTTGCAGCTGTCCCCTTTGCAGGTATAAATTTGAAGTGTGGGAGCTTACAAGTTTCAATTATACGAACAGTCTGAGATACTCTACGAACCCTTCTAATCTACCAGAGGATCCAAGTCTTGAGCTCTCTGTTCGAAGGGAAGAGGACCATCAAAGTTCATCAAGATTCAAGATGGCAAACAGTTTCCAAAGTTTTCACAAACCTAAGAAAGAAGATCTTGTAATTCAAGAAGGTGACATGCAAAAACTCCTCCATAAGTTCAATCTTCATCTCTGATATTGTTTACAAGAGCAGATGGAGTGATGTTAACCCTTCAGACTTGATGTTGTTGAAGTCTGAGATGCTTAATATCATATTAAGCAAGAGACTCTCTCTTTTGAATTCAAGTGTCGAGTTCCACCATGGCTTTTCCATGAACGAACAAATTGTGAAGATTAAGGAGGACTTGGATAGGAAGAGACTGTATGAGTTTAAAGTTGGTAAAATGAATATGAGTCATTCAATTTCTACTTCAAGCTTTCCCTTTGATTCTAAAAATGAAGGAAACCAAACTGCAAGCTCAAGACTACTAATTCCAGCTCAGAACAGATCATTGTCAGAGATCACCAACATTTCGAGGTTCAGAGAGTTCAGGACAAGAAACAGGATCATATAAGGAAATAATGGAAGAGATGAAAAGATGAGGAGGCTTTGGCTCGAGATAGTAAGGCACACAGTTGAATGGTTTGCAGGCCAAGAAGAAATTCAGAGGATTCAGAGAGCAAGAGAAAACCATCAAATGTGTGAATTTGCATCTTCAGAATAAATGCATTGTTGTTGACACTGAGATTGCAAGCTAGTTGACTTTGGCTAGGGATTCCTCAGTCATTTCTGCTAGTAAATCATAGTGCTTTCTACAAATTCACGATGCAAGACATGTTTTTGAGTTCTCATGGGTTGTAGATTGTGGTCATGCCTATGTTAACAATTTACGTTTGTTGATAAGTAACAATTTCCCATAATATTATCAAATGCAGAAGACCAACTAGCTTCTCATTTATGCTAATAATTGTTGCCCCCTTTTTTTTTCCATGCTCTTACTAGTTTACCAACCCCACATAGATGAATAAAGGCTTGATATATTGTTGTTCTTGTTCTTACCAGTTTTGAATGTTCAAATAACAATAAACCCAAGCATATATGCACCAAAGAAACTCCACGTTTTGTTGGTTGTGGGAGTCCTCTCTAGAATTGTCCAAGTGACGCCTAAATAAACTAGTTCCAAAAATCTTATCCTATAAGTATATACTATTTATACTGGTACACGAAAAATAAACAAAAAATATTAATAAGAAACAAAAATAAAGAAACCAAATAAATAAATAAATAAAATTGAAAAAACAACCTCAAAGAAACTTAACTATACAAGGTACTTGTAGTTTATTGGTATCTTTTTTATTCAAAACCACCCGATTTATGCAACCAGAATTCATATTCTGTTAAGAATAATAATGACACAGATAGTCCATAATCAAAATAGAAAATAAGTGTAAAAAATAGAAGAACGATAATAACTGAATCACATCATCAAAATGTTCACATGTACAAGGTAAATTTTTTGCAGACAATATTACATGCTTAATTTGTTCTTTTTAATGCAAGTTTATTACCAAATGCCAGTTCCAAACCTTGTTGAGAATTACAAAATACAGAAGTTGTTTTTTAGTACTCTTTAACTCCAACCCCCACCCCCACCCCCCAACCCCGGCTGGAAAAAAAAAAGTTGTTTTTATTTATGTAGCTTTTATTTAACATAGCAGCTGATCACTCCTTTCCCCTAATTAATCTACAATAACGTTTCTTGTGTTATCACTTCATCAATTTGCAAAATAAATTAGTAGTTCTAATCAGAAGCATTTTGTATAACTCCTAAAATATTCCTCAATGCCATCTTACATACAGACCTGACTGCTAGGAATTAGGACTCTCAACTTCATCGCAAGATTCAAAGACTTCCAAATGTATGTTCAGAAGACTGCAAGACTTTCTATCCCCTGCAATAATATACTTAATTTAATTTGAGAAATTAAGTACCTGGACATTTAAGCATCGTGGTATCTTACATCAAATATTCAGGAGCTGTATCTTGGAAGTGCAAATGAAATGATAAGAGACTCTTTAAACATTACAGATTCTGTCAACAAAGAAAATCAGCTAGAAATACATGATATAGAACAATAATATATTGGAAAAGAGAAAATGCAAGTGATATTAGTAGTATGCATCGTCCTATGTAAATGCCCAGATGGATGCATATATGATCAGCAATATCTAATACAAGTGGTAACCTCCTTGATCTGAGCTATCAATGTCCGAGTTATATGGGGATTCTCCAACACGACTGATGGTACTGTTCTCTCTGCTTTCCCTCCATTCCCATTTTCTATGCCAATGCTTTGGAAGCATTACTCCTAGAATTAAAAACACAGTCAATGTGCAGCCTCCACCAAGGCAAACCAGCTCAATGGACACCCATCCCATCTCCTTATCATGTGGCATAATTGCCCATACGGCAGCAATATAAGCCGACAACAAGAACAGGGTAGATAGCCACATGATCTTACGTGTCAGTGTTAACAGTTTCATCATGGCTTTTCGCGTGAAAGGAATAACGCTCACGAGAATATTGACAATACCTAGTGAAGTGAACAATGCACTAATGTTGAATGTCATGAACGCATTGAAAGGAGTTTGCCTACCCATTATAGCCTTTCCAGTATCTTGGTCAAAGCCGCCAGGGGGGTTTATGCCGGCAGCAAATGTAACAGTTGCTATTAAAACAGCCACAACAATTATCGTATTTCGGGCATTTCTGATCCCCTCCATCTGATGTTCATGTAGTGTTGCTCTGCGATGTCGGCTGCAATATTGCTGGCCCTGAGATCCCGAGGCCTTCTTTGAAGGCAAATTCTGGATGTTTTCATGAAGGGCTCACCAATAGATTAGATTTCTGGGGAAATTGGAGGCAGCTCAACACCTCTCTTAGCTCCTGCTTCTTGCAGCGCTTGTACAATAGCAAGAGCACCTGAGTTACTGGCATCAGATTCAACTAAATCTAGTGCTGTGTGCCCTTTCAGGTTTTGAGCATTTACCTCTATGCGAAGGTTTAGTAGGTAGATGACCATCTATCCTCGAGGAGAAACATGTGCAAAATGAGTTAGATGCAAGTGGAGCGTGTTTCTAATCCAGTTCAACCAAGCCTTGCAATCATTATCGCCATAATCTCAATCATGTTCTCTGTAACAATTCTCATGGTTGCCTATGGAAAGTTCTGCGACACAACTAGGCCTGTTCTCTCTGGCCCTAGACACACCTTTCGTGATCTTGTTAGATCAAGATCTAGATGTTCCGGGATTGATAAAGCAGTGATTGAAACGCTACCTTTTTTCAGGTTTTCTTCACTCAAGGGATCCAGAGAAGGCCTTGAGTGTTCAGTTTGCCCGTTAAAGTTTGAAGACAGTGAAGTTCTTCGGTTGTTACCCAAGTGCAGGCATGCATTCCATATGGATTGCATCGATAAATGGCAAGAAAGCCATTGCAGCTGTCCCCTTTGCAGGTATAAATTTGAAGTGTGGGAGCTTACAAGTTTCAATTATACGAACAGTCTGAAATACTCTACGAACCACAAGGAAACTCGTAACACCAACTCCATTCGTAATTCCATCAGTTATTCGTCTATAAAAAAAAATGAGTTAATTCCGCTAATCCTCTTATCCATCTAGTTAAGGATGTTGCATAAAAACATCTATGTAACCACGATTATATGACCAATCATATATGACATTTATTATTTTGTCCCAAATAATTCTCTTAAAGCCTACCTTAACAAACGAATTAATTAAATCTAAATTTTGCAAAGATAAATAAACTGGCTTATATAAAAAGAGTGCTATAAATATTCCGAAATAGCCTATACTGACTGAAAAAATTGTATCTTTTAAAAATTCATACCAATCCAGAGAATTTTCCGAATTCTTAGGTAAAAGATTTATAGACGGAGTTAACCATTTGGATAATATATCCAATGCATTCCTTCTACTCTACCAGAGGATCCAAGTCTTGAGCTCTCTGTTCAAAGGGAAGAGGACCATCAAAGTTCATCAAGAATCAAGATGGCGAACAGTTTCCAAAGTTTTCACATGCCTAAGAAAGAAGATCTTGTAATTCAAGAAGGTGACATGCAAAAACTCCTCCATAAGTTCAATCTTCATCTCTGATATTGTTTACAAGAGCAGATGGAGTGATGTTAACCCTTCAGACTTGATGTTGTTGAAGTCTGAGATGCTTAATATCATATTAAGCAAGAGACTGTCTCCTTTGAATTCCAGTGTCGAGTTCCACCATGGCTTTTCCATGAACGAACAAATTGTGAAGATTAAGGAGGACTTGGATACGAAGAGACTGTATGAGTTTAAAGTTGGTAAAATAAAAATGAGTTATTCAATTTCTACTTCAAGCTTTCCTTTAGATTCTAAAAATGAAGGAAACCAAACTGCAAGCTCAAGACTACTGATTCCAGCTCAGAACAGATCATTGTCAGAGATCACCAACATTTCGAGGTTCAGAGAGTTCAGGACAAGAAACAGGATCATAGAAGGAAATAATGGAAGAGATGAAAAGATGAGGAGGCTTTGGCTCAAGATAGTAAGGCACACAGTTGAATGGTTTGCAGGCCGAGAAAGAAATTCAGAGAGCAAGAGAAAACCATCAAATCTGTGAATTTTTATCTTCAGAATAAATGCATCGTTGTTGACACTGAGATTGCAAGCTAGTTGACTTTGGCTAGGGATTCCTCCGTCATTTCTGCTAGTAAATCATAGTGCTTTCTACAAATTCACGATGCAAGACATGTTTTTGAGTTCTCATGGGTTGTAGATTGTGGTCATGCCTATGTTAACAATTTACGTTTGTTGATAAGTAACAATTTCCTATAATATTATCAAATGCAGAAGACCAACTAGCTTCTCATTCATGCTAATAATTGTTGGCCCTTTTTCTTTCCATGCTCTTATGTCATGACCCCGAGGATCCCCAAAGATAGAGTAGGAAATATAATAATTTTTAGCTTACATGCATTACTATACTTTGTAATTTCCTTTCTTCTTTCTGTTAAAGCTAATTGTTTAGGCTATAGATAGTTATAGTCATTGTTGTAACTGCACATGGGTGCATGGGCAATGCTGTGAGGCTATATAAGCCACAGCTAGGGAGGATAGAAGGCATGCTTGAATTGATAATTGAAATCTGATTCTCTCTCTACAATTTCTCTACAATCTCCCTCTCATTTCTCTATTCTGCTCTCTCTCATTTTCTCTCTAATTTCTCCCCCATTCTTCTTCAATTTTCCCTCTAATACATTCTGCTCTTAACCTTGATTCAATCGGATATTTCCGATTGTCCATTTCAGTCCGTCTTGAACCCTAGGTTCATGACATCTTACTAGTTTACCAACCCCACATAGATGAATAAGGGCTTGATATATTGTTGTTCTTGCTCTTACCAGTTTTGGATGTTCAAATAACAATAAATCCAAGCATATATGCACCAAAGAAACCCCACTCTTTGTTGGTTGTGGAAGTCCTCTCTAGAATTGTCCAAGTGACGCCTAAATAAACTAGTTCCAAAAATCTTATCCTATAAGTATATACTATTTATATTGGTACACGAAAAATAAACAAAAAATATTAAAAAGAAATAAAAGCATAGAAATTAAATAAATTAATTAATTAAATTAAAAAAACAACCTCAAAGAAACTAAACTATACCCGGTAGTTGTAGTTTACTGACGTTTAATGCAACCAGAATTTATATTCTGTTGAGAATAATAATGATACAGATAGTCTATAATCAAAATGAAAAATAAGTGTAAAGAATAGAAGAACAATATCACATCATCAAATTTTTCACATGTACAAAGCAAATTTTTTGCAGACAATATTACATACTCAATTTGTACTTTTTAATGCAAGTTTATTACCAAATGCCAGTTCCAAACCTTGTTGAGAATTACAAAATACAGAAGTTGTTTTATTAGCACTCTTAACTCCAACCCCCACCCCCCAACCCCGGCCGGGAAAAAAAAAAGAAGAAAAAGTTGTTTTTATTTATGTAGCTTTTATTTAACAGAGCAGCTGATCACTCATTTCCCCTAATTAATCTACAATAACGTTTCTTGTGTTATCACTTCATCAGTTTGCAAAATAAATTAGTAGTTGTAATCAGAAGCATTTTGTATAACTCTTCAAATATTCCTTCATGCCATCTTACATATAGACCTGACTGCTAGGAATTAGGACTCTCAACTTCATCGCAAGATTCAAAGACTTCCAAATGTATGTTAAGAAGACTGCAAGACTTTCTATCCCCTGCAATAATATACTTAATTTAATTTGAGAGATTAGGTATACTTAATTTAATTTGAGAGATTAGGTACCTGGACATTTAAGCATCGTAGTATCTTACATCAAATATTCAGGAGCTGTATCTTGGAAGTGCAGTTGAAATGCTAAGAGACTCTTTAAACATGACAGATTCTGTCAACAAAGAAAATCAGCTAGGAGTACATGATATAGAACAATAATATATTGGAAAAGAGAAAATGCAAGTGATATTAGTAATATACATCATCCTAAGTAAATGACGCAACGTGTAGCGCGTGTAAAAAAAATACATCAAAATAAACTTTTGAAAGAACAAACTTAATCAAGTAGAATTCTAAGACATATGAAGTATTAAAATACTGTTTGTTACTATTTCAGAGCTACTGTTCCGACGTTACTATTTCAGTTTGGTTGAGTCGGTCTTGCGCTGGGTCTTGATCGATGACTGCATCAGTAAATGCCCAGAAGGATGCGTATATGATCAGCAATATCTAATACAAGAGGTAACCTTCTTGATTTGAGCTATCAATGTCCGAGTTATATGGGGATTCTCCAACACGACTGATGGTACTGTTCTCTCTGTTTTCCCTCCATTCCCATTTTCTATGCCAATGCTTTGCAAGCATTACTCCTAGAACTAAAAACACAGTTAATGTACAGCCTCCACCAAGGCAAACCAGCTCAATGGACACCCATCCCATCTCCTTATCATGTGGCATAATTGCCCATACGGCAGCAATATAAGCCGACGACAAGAACAGGGTAGATATCCACATGATCTTATGTGTCAGTGTTAACAGTTTCATCATGGCTTCTCGCCTGAAAGGAATAACGCTCACCAGAATATTGACAATACCTAGTGACGTGAACAATGCACAAGTGTTGAACGTCATGAACACATTGAAAGGAGTTTGCCTACCCATTATAGCCCGGTCAAAGCCGCCAGGGGGGTTTATGCCGGCAGCAAATGTAACAGATGCTATTAAAACAGCCATAACAATTATCGTATTTCGGGCATTTCTGATCCCCTCCATCTGATGTTCATGCAGTGTTGCTCTGCAATGTGGGCTGCAATATTGCTGGCCCTGAGATCCTGAGGCCTTCTTTGAAGGAAAATTCTGGATGTTTTCATGAAGCCTTCCTGGTGCAAAGGGCTCAGCAATAGGTTGGATTTCTGGGGAAATAGGAGGCAGCTCAACACCTCTCTTAGCTCCTGCTTTTTGCAGCGCTTGTACAATAGCAAGAGCACCTGAGTTACTGGCATCAGATTCAACTACATCAAGTGCTGTGTGCCCTTTCAGGTTTAGAGCATTTACATCTATGCGAAGGTTGAGTAGGTAGATGACCATCTATCCTCGAGGAGAAACATGTGAAAAATGAGTTAGATGCAAGTGGAGCATTGCTACAAGATCAAGAATATGGTCTGATAAATTATATAGCATAGCACCTTTAATGAATCCAGGACAATTGGGAACCACCCCTCAACCACGAAAATTGTGTGTAAGTAGGCCAGTTTTGGACTCAAACATGAAAATGAGATCAGCTCAGGATATAACCCGAGACTGCTCAAGGACGGCTTATGCAATGATGAGACTTGTAATAGTAAGAGGAAGAACAAAATGAACAAGGCATCTCTAGTTCTAACAGTAAAACACTTGTCATGAAGAACAAAGATAGGAGGATACTTAAAGGGTCCAAAAGATATAACAAATATGGAGATATACCCAAGTCCAGAAATAAAATAAAGCGCCGTAAGTGTGACAAGCCTGCCTGGTCCCTTGGGAAAAAAAGTTGCAGGATCTTGATGGTGCAGAACATAAAGAAGTGGCAGCAAGTAGAGGAAGAGGGAGGGAAAACCAGGGAGAGAAAAGAGGAAAGAAGTCGGGAGAAGAAGAGGAAGAAGAAGAGGGAAACCGGAGAGAGACAATTATAACAGAAAAAAGAAATCCATTTTTTATTCAAAATCAGGCGTATCAATTGTTTAAATCAATAATACCTATCTATAGGCTAAAATCCTATCACAAAAGCTAATATCAGAAATCAAAATTTACTAGCTACTGATCACTTGAAACAGGAACAAAAGATGAGAAGAACCAGGAAAAGGTTGAAAATAAAAATACTGCACTTATTCTGACGTCAAATGTTGAGATGGTGATTTCAGTTTTATTGTGCCAAGGATAAAGTGCTTCCATATTGATGATCTAGATGCTGAGCGAGCTAATGATTCTGCAGTCTCATATCATTGTGAGGCCAAAATAGCTTTTCACTAGGTATAACAAGTGAGTATGGTAGTGTAAATACAAGAAACAATTGTGTTATAAAGATCAAATTTTCCCTTGTCATTTCTGTTCTTATTTAAATTTTCTAGAAATTAAATTTGCTTTTGACAGATTCAGCCAACACCAATAGACACAGACAAGCGAGCCAAATCTCCGAATGCATCACAAACGAAACGAAATGAAGGAGCAGCTGATCGCTAATTAAGAAGTCGGATAGAAAGAAACTTACAGCGCTGAGCTTCCCGGCGATGGCGAGGTGGAGGACAGTGTTGCCATCGTTGTCCGGCAAGTTGATGAGTGTGGAGACATTGAGGATTTCCACCAAATATTTGAGGGCTTCGAACTGGTTGTTCTTGACGGCGAGGTGGAGAAGGGTCTCGCCGTTGCGGGTCTTGATCTCGGCTGATTCGAGGCTGGTGGAAAGGATCTCGTGGATGATGCTGACTCGGCCCTTGGAGGCGGCGCAGTGGAGCGGCGCGAGGCCTTGGAGGTCCTGCAAAGTGGCGAGGTCTAAATTGAGCCTAAGCAGTTCCCTGGTGATCTCGAGGTGGCCTTTACTGCAGGCTAGGTGCAGCGGAGAACAGCCCTGCCAGTTCCCCTTCCACGCCACGGCTGGCCGCGCTTTCAGTATTTCCTTCACCTTCTCTGCTCCACAAACAGCGCCAGCTTTCTTAATAATAATAATAATAAGAAGAAGAATATTATTACCATCTTTCATAACTTTTTTTTATATTATTAAGGTTTTTTATATACTTATATTCTTTATAATAAACATATTCTTAAAATATTTTTCACTCTCATTATTATGCCTCAAATTAATCAAGATGTAAGCAAAATAAACATATTATATACCCTCTCATAATTTTTTCCTTCAAAGAGTAGAAAAAGTCCCTTCCTTCCCTTCGATCAAATTATGGTGTTAAAATTTTCAAAATGCCCTCCCCATTTATTCTCTCTTCCCACTCAACCTAGCAATGGTTGATGTCTTTTTTAAACATTATTGTAATTTTTTATCTTTTTTTATTTTTTCTTTGAAACATATAAATATATTTTAAAAGATAAAATATTAAATAATGATGAGAGAAAGATAAGAAAGAGAAGAAGAGATGGAATGTAAAAATGCGACGGTAAATTAATGAGGACATCCTTATCAATTTATTCTATAAATAAATAAATACTGAATGAATTAATATATATATATATATTTAGCAATTATTGAATAAAAAAAATTTAAAACAAGACCGGACAGTATGAAGAATTTTTTTTGTTTTTAAAAGTTCACTTGTAAAATAACATAATTGAATAATATTTATGAAAAATGCTATTTGTACAGAAGAAAGTTTTACAGGATATTTATAGGAATGATATATCACGATATTTTGACATCAAAATATTGTACTATTTCGTGATATTTTGATCCATGTTCATCCCCTTCTTCATCTCCCCTCTTCCCTCGCTGTTGCAACCTCACCCGCCGTCGCCTTGCCTCGCCTCGTCTTGCCTCGCCACTGCAATCTCCGTCACCTCGCCCCGTCGCCTCACCCTGTTGCCTTTGTCGCCTCGGCCGTCTTGCCGCCTCGCCTTGCCATTGTCGCTTGTCGCTGCTGCTGCTACCGCTGGGGCCGATAGTGTGAGAGGGAGAGCGAGAGAGAGACAGGGAAAGAGAGATGTTTTGGGCATTTGGATCATTAATTACATGGACAAAATGAATATTTTAATTCTTCTATAAATATTTTTGTAATGTATGTTCTGTATAAAAGCATGACTCAATATTTATTTTTAGTTTCTTAACTAAAAATAAACACGTGCTATATATGACACAAGTATGTCAATTATTTACAAATGGAGAGCGGAAAGCATGGCCCCATGCATGGATGGGAGTCCAAATCTGCTATCCCTTCCCACTGTCTACTTTATTGTTTCTCCAATCAAATTAGGATAATGTCATACCAACAAATTGATGGATAATTTTGATGATAAAGCTCAATTTATCATGATATTTTAATACTAAAATATCACAAATATCATGATAAATTAAACTCAAATTTTTGAATACTCACCCAAAATCATGTCTTCCCCCTCATACTCTCCTTATCCTTCTCTTATTTCTCTTTCTCTTATTTCTTTCTCTCTCGTCTCATTCTCTTTCTTTGCTCATTCTCACTGATGCATCCGCCATTCCAATTGTTATTCGTCTCTGCCTTTGCCGTTCCAGCTACCGTCAACACCTCTGTCTTCGTTGTTTTTGTCACAGATGCCTCTCTCTCTCCTTTCCCCCTCTCTCTCCCCCTTCTTTTGCCTTATTCTCTCTCTACTCATTCTCGCTGACGCATCTACCCTTCGCCTCTGTCGTTCGCCTCCGCTATTCTGTTGTCGACGCCTCCATCTCCCTCTTCTCTTTCTCTCTTTCCCCCTTTCTCACCTCATTCTTTCTCTTTACTCATTCTCATCGACACTTCATTTTCCTTTCTTTCTAGGCCTCCATCTCCACCGACTCCTTCGACGTTCGTCATTTGCTGTCGACACCTCCATCTCCCCTCTCTCTTTTTGGGTCACTAACACATATATAATATATTTACTGAAAATGTATTTGAATATAACTTTGGTTAAATATACATATTTTCTAAATAAAAATATAGGCTAAACAAGAATAAGAAATAATATATTTTGAATTAAAATATATTTTTATATTATTA
Organism: Diospyros lotus; assembly: GCF_014633365.1. Taxonomy (NCBI): domain Eukaryota; kingdom Viridiplantae; phylum Streptophyta; class Magnoliopsida; order Ericales; family Ebenaceae; genus Diospyros; species Diospyros lotus. The sequence goes on along the minus strand of NC_068349.1, from coordinate 5,975,066 downwards.
TTTATTTCTTTATTTATTTATATTGTTTGTTAAATATAATATTATGATTTTTTTAATTATATATATAATTTTTTAACTTTTAATTCAAATAATATAAATTAATAATAACATAAAAATATATATAATTATTTATATATAAGATAATTATAAAATACATAAAATTTTATGTTTTGTTTGAATAATAAAAAGAAAAAATATAATTGTGTTGTGATGGATATAAGAATATATCTTTCTATTAAAAATAAATATTATGATATTATAGTTTATAGTTTGATTTGCATTTTATAACTTTAAAAATAAAATAAAATTATAAAAATAGCAAGTTAAACTATACTCTTAAAAGTTTCAATATGTTATGAGCTAAAATTTTTAAAAGTAACCAAATCCCCGTCTCCCCGAGGGAAAAGTCAAATGTGTCCATGAAAGTTGCATTAAATAAATTTATTTTTTACATAAAATTTTATGTATTTTATAATTATTTTATGTATAAATAATTATGTATGTTTATATGTTATTATTTATTTATATTGCTTGAATTGAAAGGTCAAACACAATATGTAAAGTTGTACAAAATCTTAATATTATATTTTACAAAAATCAGAAATCATATTTAAAGTTAAACAAAGTCATAATATCATATTTTAGATTTATACAAGTAATATAAATAAATAAAAAAATAAATAATATGTAAGTAATATATAATATCATAGATTACATATTTATATATATATGTTGGTTTAATAGAAGACCCACAAAGAGATAGGGAAGCTAGAACGGTAGAGGCGAATGGTGAGGGAGACTAGAATAGAGGTGAACTACAATCGCGTTAATGGCGGCAGATGTTGGTAAAGGTAGCTACGTCGATGGCAATGATGATGAGAAATGAGAGAGAGGTGTCGATGGGGGCTTCAACGGTTGCGGACAATAAGAATGAGCATAGAGAGGTAAGAGAGAGGGAAGGAAAGAAAGAGAAAGTACGACGAAAAAGAGAAAAGAGAGAGTGAGAATGAATGACAATAATGGAGTTTTGGAGATATGAGAGTGAAAGAGAGATAGCAAGGTGAGAGTAAAAGGCAAAGAGTGAAGTTGTCTTTTTACACTGACGGTTGATATGTAATTTCCTTTGAAGTTGTCTACAAAGTTGTCTATCGGTTTGTTTTATATATCTATTAAATTATGCCACCTCATCAAATAGTAATATGTATTAATAATGACAAAAAATTTAATGTTCTTCTTTTAAAATTCATTTTGTAATTAACAAAAAAAATTCATCTATTTTAGATAAAGAAATGGGTTTTTTTTTTAAGATAGAATATCCATCTAGAAGTATTTTGTCTGAAAAAAACTCTTTTCTTCATCCAGAAGAGATGAGTTTTTTTTTCTATTAATTATATAATGAATTTTAGAAGAAGAATATTAATTTTTTTTATCATTATTAATATATATTACTATTTAATATTATGTATTAATTTAGTAAGATAGCATAATTTGATTATCTCTTAGGATTGACTTAATGGTCAATAGAGAGTGATAGGCAGTTTAAGTTTTTAGATTTAAATTCACTCCTTGTGTAATTATTTTAAATTAGATTTAGATTTATTTTTCATATTAAAAATCGTAAAATCTAGCAAGAAGAGCCGCCCGGGGGGGTCCCAAAATATAACGTACGTTTTTTTGTATAAAATTTCTATCGGAGTAAAAAAATAAAAACAAAATCACCAATAAGCTATAACCATGAAAAAAATAAAAACAAAATCACCAATAAGCTATAACCATTAAAATTACCGGTGTGACCCGCAGTAGCAGCAACGTGGAGAGAGGTAGTCAAAAAGTCTTGCTCCTGCGTGAGCAGCGCTGGAAAGCCTAGCAAGTGCTTCACCACTTCAACTTTCCCTCTGGACCCTCTCTCGTGCGCCACGAACAGCGCCCTCTCCTGTCTTCCATTCAGCTTGTGAACCACCCCTGGATCAATCTGCGCTAGCAAGCTCACGATCTCCATCCGCCCCTCCCTGCACGCTTCATGCAGCGGGGTCTCCATCTCCGCGTTCCCTGCCGCCACCATCTCCGGCTTCAGCTCCAAGATCACCGCCACCAGCACAGCGTGCCCGAACCGCGCAGCCAGGTGGAGCACGGTGTTTGATGTTCCGCTGGTGGTTTGCTGGAGGAGATCCTCGTCTTCTTCCACGAGTTTGAGGAAGGCCGGGACGTTACCTTTCTCGATCGCCTCGTGGAGCCGGCAGTCCATGGCTGGAGCTGCCGGAGAAGAAATGCCCATGGTGCAGAGATGGTGTGATGGTGGTGGAAATGTTATAGAGAGAGAGATGTGGTCCATTTGGACGGCGGTGGTGCAGAGATGGTGCGGTGGTGGTGGAGAAGTTATAGAGAGAGAGATGTGTACGTAGGTGGTGCAGGGATGGTGGGGTGGTGGTGGTGGATTCTGGAGAATTAGTTATATAAAGAGAGAGAGAGCCGTGAAGTGCCGCGTTGGAGTGGTTTTTCCACAACTTGCATGCACTCGGAAAGTTCCGGCACCGCGGTGGGCTGGTTTTTCCACAAGCATAAATTTTACACGGAGAGAAAAAAGATGGAATGATAGAAAATTAGAAATAGGAATAGAAGTGGAAAGAAAATGAGCCTCACCCTCTTCTTTGCTCGAAAATTGAGTGAGTGTTTGGCTGAGCGGTTGGATGCGCTTATACCATCATGCATGTTTCTTTTGTTAATTGTTTAGTAACATCAAATAGTTTTAAAGCTATATATATAGTGACGAGGGGAATAACCTTGGGTCTATAATTATGCCAATAGCTCGGGCGGGCATTCAGTAGCAGCCGTGCCACTTGTTCCCTAATGGGGAGCTTCGCTTATGATTATCTTGCTTGGTTCTAGAAGACACGTGGCGGATAGGCATCACTACGCCAGTTAGCTGGGTGCACAGTAAGGAAATCTCCGAGTTTTAGGGACCAACCATCTCACCGAAGGTCACGGAGGCAGAAGTTATCCTAAACCTTTGGAGACGGGTGCAACTATGGAATCCTTATCAATAAGATTTCGAGAAGAGCGGATGGGAGATCCCGAAGACCTCTCTAGGATCGTTATCTCGGGAGAAGAATAAAAAGAGAGGACAAAATAAAAAAAAAAGGGACTTCTACTTTTGAATACGACATAAGTAATTATACTGGCTTTTTGATAGAATACGTTCGACTTGATCGTCAGAGACTAACCGAAAGAGCAAGTCCCCGTCTCCATTGCAGGTGCACAGGAAGAAGTGGAAGAGGGTGATCGGCTACCGCATCATCATATAGTTTAAATGTTAAATTAATAGAGTTTAGAAAAAGTTTCCTCCAAACTTATTTATTCAAACAAAATACAAAACTATTAATAGGTGGTTTATCAGTTTAAATTTTACACAATTTAAAAACTAAATAGCTTTTAAGATATATTAAAAAACTCTAAACCAAACACCCCCTGAATAACGGGAAACAAATCTACTTGCGAATCGCTAGAATTGGAACGATAACGATGGAGTAGAATTATAGAAGAAAAATTGATATAAAAGGCGATCGAGCAGCTGAGCTTCAACCAAGGTTCTCGCCCATTTCTCTCTCTACTATCTCTCTATACAATTTCTCTTTCTATAAATTGTATTTTTTACATAACGTCGATAAAAATGAAAATAAAGAGAAAACAAATTATCTATTAAAGAATTTTTAAAATTAATTATTTTACATATTTAGTTAATCATGTTATTTTCTCTCTTCAAAATAGATTTGAAAAATTTTAAATTTATGAAATAATTTTACTTTCTTTTATAATGTAGAAATTAAAGTTAAAATTGTTTGATAATGATAATTTGAAGAAAAATTATTTAAATCTTAAAATTTTATAAAACATGATATGGTGATATTGATAATTTAGATTTATTTTCAAAATTAAAAATTTAAAACAATTATAATCATAAAAATTAAAATACTCTTGAGCCGGCCGGCCCTCGGTGAATTGAAGGGCCTCTCGCTTGTTTATTTAAAAATCAAAAACTATATAATAATAATAATAATAATAATAATAATAATAATCATCATCATCTTAATAATATTGATAAATAAAATAGTGTTATTGTAAATTCTGATTATTTTGTAATTTTATTTTAGCTGAGAATAAGCAGTAAAAATGAAAAGAATATTAATTTCGGTACAAATCTTTAGAAATTACATTTTTTAATGTCCGCGCACACGTGATCTAATGAAGCCACGACTGAGGGATTACATTGATAAGTTGCATGCATTTAAGAGTAGATTTTTTAAGGCTTACTCAATAATTAAAAAAAGATGATATTTGATTTTTAAAGTGTAGAATATTAATATTTAGTATTTTAATTATTAAAAAATATATTTTAAATCTTTATCGTAATTGAAAATAAGTAGAATCGCATGTAAAATATCAATCACATAAAAAAGTCAAATTAACGAAACACGTTATATTAGATTTAATATCCAAAGTAAAATTTAGGTCCTTTTTTATTATTTTTAGGTTTTTTTATGAAATTTATGTCTTTTTTTAATACTTTAAATTATTTTAATGAAAATTTTTAAGTCTTTTTATTATTTTGAGGTCTTTTTATGAAAATTTTAGATCTTTTTTTAATGTTTTTAGGTTTTTTATGCAATTTTTATGTCTTTTTTTATAAAATTTAGGTTTTTTTTAAAATATTTTTAGATCTTTTAGATGAAATTTTTTATTTTTTTTAATGAAAGTTTAGGTCCTTTTTTTTTTTATCAAATTTAGTTTTTTATATTAAAAAATAAATATCATATTTATATATTAAATTTAATTTGATGTATTTTGTTAACTTAATTTTTTTTTTATATAATATAGTATAATAACGGTTAATTTCTGGGAGGAGTTTAATAATATATTATGTATGGAGTGCAATTGGATATTGCAGAGAATGAGCTAACGCGTGGGGCCATGGATAAAAGGGCTTGATATACTTAGTTAATTACATGCATATTATATACGTAATTAATTATATGCATGTTATATATATAATATATATTATGTATGGAGTGCTATTTGAAAATTGCAAGGATCAAGCCAATGAACGGGCCGTGCTTGAGGGAGGAAGTTGGGAAGAAGGTGGCTGCGTGCGCTGCAGGTGGAAAAATGGTTGCTGGAGATGGGAACGGCGGACATTGGGTAGCAATTGGGGGCCCCCGTGTAGCTCTTTATGAGATGTTAAGTCGCTCTTCATTATCTTACCAACTTGAGGTAATAGAAATTTTACTTTCATTTGTAAATTTTTTATGGATATTTGGGAGGTTGTTGACTACCTTTTGTAGCTACATTAGTGTCATGAAGCCCATGTGTGGTGATGTCAAATACAAAAGTTGGTAGCTTGCTTACATGTTAGGCCCTAGTAAGTATCTATATGCATCTATATAAAATATATTATTCTTATTTTAAGTGTTAAGAAATTAGTTGTTTCTTCAGCTCCAATGAGGTTGATTGAACTGGTTGCAATGACGACGGAGTGTCGTTATCTTGCGATTTGCGCAGCAGGAGGTGGTCGGCACCTGCAATCACTCCAATGCTCAAGTCAGTAGGGATTCAGAATGCCAGAATGTGGGTAAGATTTGGAAAGAACATACCTTGTTTTGTGATTAGACTGGTTTATATAAAGATAAATGTATTTTACGTGCCACCGGCCGTCGTGTGAGGATAGGAGGCCATGATCCACGATAGTGATAGGGATCATCCTCATAGATTTTGGATTTGATGAGGATTATAAGCTGATGAGGATTAACGCGCAAGTTGTTCGGAGTTAATAGAATCCGTTATTGACGTAAGAATCTCAACTTAGATGGAAACATTATCCGAGCTCTTAAGCCAAGATCTAGCTTAAGAATCGGGTTGGGTGCCAAGTTTGTGGACCTACTACCTGGGCACGACCTAACGGATAAGTACGGTCTAGAGCCCCCTAAGTTCTAATGTTCGCAATGACGAGCATTTGAGCTCGGAATGTAGTCGCGGTGCTAATAATGCCCTAGTTGGCATTGGCGTCAGGCCAAGCTGGCTAAAGCCAAGCTTGCTAGGGTTGAGTTTGCTGGAGTTGAGCCTGACAGTTCTATGAGGCGTTTTTCAAAGTACTGACATGTAGCACACATGGTCTCAAAATTTGAGGTGTTAGGTCTGGAAGAAAGGGCGTTGTGAGCAAATAATGAGTCGTCCCGTCACTTCCACTCAGGGTGAGAAACTCATGCTAGGCGATGCGACATGTAACATCCCAAAATTTGAAAATAAATAATAATTATTCAAACTGGTGTTTGAGGAGATTATTGAATATTTAAAAATTTAAAAAAAAGTATTTATTTATGTGGTTTTGAGGAAAATAAGGAATTAAAGGTAATTAATTAAATTATTTAAAAATGGTTAATAATTGTTAATTATTGTCTTTGTGGTGATGATTGAATATTTGTGAGTTAAAAGGGAAATATTAATTTATTTGGGTATTTGGAGATTTTAAAAAAAAATGTTTATTTATGTAATTTTGAGGAAATAAGAAATTTAGGTATTTAATTAAGTTAATTGAGAGTATTTATGAAAATAGTAAAATAAATTAATTCGGGAGAATTTCTGGAATGTTTGGGGTACAAGTGTTATAAGTGGAAATAGAAATTAAAGTGTATGTGGAAGTTTTTGGAAGTTGAGAGTTTAAATGTGATTAGTGGAAGTGGCTATGGTTTAATTTAAGTCTAATAAAATGTGTATATATGTAAAGAAAAAGTGGCTAGCCGAGTTGTAACAGCCACTTTCTCAGGGCGTGTTATGCCTTAGAAAATTTGGTCTTATTTATTTATTTTTCTAAGTTACATTATTCTCGAAATTCCCTAAGACCTATCTAATGCTTAATTTACACACTAGAGATAAATACAATTTTATAAAGCGGAAGCTGAATCAAACCTGCTCATGGTATTACATAAATAGTTGAACATGACTTTTATTACCAAATTGATACATCAATTACTGAAAATAAATTAAAACGTACATAATTCTTGAACCATTAATATTTCAACATATCATGGTACATTTACTTATTTCTTGACATCTCGCGTTACTACACATCTCCAACCTCTGTATCATTACTGCAAATCCCGACTAGAACGTTGAATGTTCCGGGGGCGAACCCAAGTTAGATGATGAATTATCTAAGTAATGGTACATAATGTTATGTTATGTGTGTATGTAATGTCTTATCTCGTAGGTGTCAACTGCACCCTCATGCTACCTATCATTTTAGCGACCACCTCTATCGAAGCCGGGGTGTATGGGTGCACCCTTAGTAAGGCAGCGGTGCCAGTTCGTACTCTCTATGGCCTCATATGCGTGTGATCAATGACATCAACGTGTATTTATGCATTTCATAGTCATGTCATGGATGCAATCTACGTGATAAATACATTTTATAGTATGTTAATATGATGTAAGCATTCTCAAAGATATAATCGTACTAAGCTTGAAACGGTACACTTATAGCTAAGTTGTCTCGAAAGGCGTGTCGGCATCGAAAATCGTGCCAAGCGGCTATTTCTCAGTCTTCTTGCCTTCAAGGACTCATAAAATATCAATTTATTTTTAGAATATCATTTTACTATTTTTCATAATTTATTCAATTTTTCTTTTATTTCTAAGCCTTATCTCTTCAAAATTACATAATAATTATCTAAACTTCCATAAAATCTAATTTCTCTTTACTAATATTCCTTAAATAATATTTCTAGCATTCTAGAATTTTCTTGGAATTTTTTGAATTAAATTCCTATTTTTTCTTATTTCCATAATAGAAGAACTATTTAAGTAAATGGCTAATTTAACATTTTCCAGAAATATTTTTCACAAAACATGACATAAACAAAATTCCAGATTTAATAAAAAATTTTACAAAAATTTATTAATTTTATTTTTATTTATTTTATTTTCTTTTTTTATTTTCTGTCGGGCGCGTAAAAGGCACGCGCCTTCTTCCCACTCGCTGGCGCGTGCAACCACGCGCCCGACTTCATCATCTTCTCCGGCGGCCTTCTCGCCGCCGGCAATGCTGCCAAGCCCTGAAGCTTCAAACGAAGCTTCTTCTCCCCCTAATTCTGACCTCCTGATTCCAAAAATAGCCTTAAAAACGAGAAAAAAAAAACAAAAAATACCTCAATTTGTTGATTGAAGGCGCGGCTCCGGTGACTTGTGCGTTTTCCGGCGAGCTCGATTCCTCCTTCTTCACTGCTCTGTTGGCCACCAAAATTACCAGAAATGTTGTTCACGAAGCAAGGACTAAAACCCTATTCTCAAACCTCTCAAACACTTACCCAAACGCTCGATCTAAGCCACGAAATTTTCGGATGAATGGGGCTGTCAAAGTGCATATTTATAGCCGAAACTCCGCCGCGAACATCCCATCGAGGCACCCACGTGCCCTAAAGCTCCCCTTACCCCCTATCGCCGATTGCAGGCGCTGCCATGCTCTGGCCATGCGCCTGCTCCAGATTTCCTGCTATTTTTTGCCTTTTTTTTATTATATACATGGATATATACATATATATATATCTTTATATCATACATATATACATACGTTCATATACCTATACATTTATACTTCTTTTCATACATATACATATAATAGTAATATGCATACTATATAATAAGCATATACTATATGATTTAATTACATACAACAAAAAAATGAATTTAAACATCATAAACATTTAAAATTCCAATAATTTCTTTAGGGTCACATACCTTATATTATTAAATAAATTTCACTACATACTCACTAAAATTTTAATAATTTTTCTAGGGCCTAAAATCAAGATTTTTACAGTATCTCAGGGTATTACACGAGTGGCACTTGGGCGCGAGAAAGGCAGGGGTGATGCGGGATCGAGTTGAGGGAGGCGCGCGCGCGGCAGGGGAAGAAATTAATATTTTTGGGCAACAAAGGGGACCAAAACAGCGTCGTTTTGGGGCGCCAGTGCCAACCCATTGCGCGGCCACATGGCGTGCGCTGGCGCGCCCATCAGCTGCTCTCTCACACCTCTGATTTTGTGAATTTTAAGGCCAATTTGGCCGTGTATTTTAGTTGATTTTTCTAGTATAATTAGCTATGTAATTGGCTGCTTTTAAAGGCTGAAATTGAAGCTCAAATAGAGGAGAAACAGTGAGCAAATCGGGAGAAGAAGAGGGCGCGAAGACAGCGTGAAGAAAGGATAAAATAGGAAAAAAAATTAGGAAAATTAATTTTTCTCCCTGTAATTGAAGATCTGAAGTGTGAGGTAGGTTAATCAACTTCTCTTAAATATTTTCTATGAATGAAATCGTATTTTTAGGTTGTGTTTTGATTTATTTTAGTGTTAATATTACTTTGCAGTCCGTAGACATTTAAAGCCAAAAATCTACAAAAATAAGGCAAGTTCTCTTTACTTTTTAAATTTTAGTGATCTCATATACCCGTAATAGCTTCGATTTTAGACCGATTTATTAGATTATTGGGGATTCACGTATAGGCTTTGTATTAGTGTTTAGTATAATTAGTAAAAAATTGTTAATTTGCGCAGCGGTTGAGCAAGGAGGTGAGAATCTGGTAATAAAAGGCAAGCTCCTAACCCTCTACTCGTATTCTTTATTTCCCTTGAAAGTCTTCGTAGTTTCTCATATGTTATTTCCTCCCTCACCTTGACTCGGTTTCACGCATTAATAATAATACTCCGCGTGGCAACCACCCTATGATTCATATTTTATTAATGAGGTTATTGTTGAGGGAATGAGTTAAGCAAAGATGATGTGGCACCACCTAAAATTACCAAAATACCCCTACGTGCCAATAGTCTTACCCGCCACGTGGATCGCTTGAGAGTCTGACACATGGTAAGTCAACAATCTGGAATGGAGCCCGAGAAATTCGGCCCGGGCCGCAAGACTCGTTCCAACTTGATCGAAATCCTCGGGAGTTGTGCCCTCGCTCATCACGGGTTTATCTTGGGTACGCCATAATGGGTCTGCATATAAAGGACAAGAATCCTCACCAGGTTGAAAAAAAAGTTCCACAGCTCTTACATTTATTACGATTTGCATTTACTTTACTAATTTGAGCGTCGGAGTCCACCCCGAGGGACCCTAGCCCCGCCACTCCGTTGTCTTGCAAGTCCTATCACCGAGGTCCGACATTGCCAAGTTCGAGGTCCGATTCCCGAGGTCCATTCGCAGAGGTGACACGTGGTGGTCGGTCCCAAAAACCATCATCATTTGGCGCCCACCGTGGGGCCGACATCCAGACTCGCCAGCCTCTTCTTCCCCTACCTCGCGCTTCGGACTTCAACTCCTCACTTCGGACCTTGGTCTTTCCACAAGTGTCAACGACTTTCACCTCATGCCATAAAAAACTACATGGCTCCTAAAAGAGATGTGACTCGTAGCCAGACGGGTGCCAATCTAGAGGCCCCACCGCAAGGGGAGAATCCACCACATTCGGCCAATCCAATGCCGGAGGATCGACTCACCAGGCTGGAGAATCAGGTCCAACAATTAACAAAATTGTTGATTGGTTATTTACACCAGAATGAACAACATCGTCCGCACATGCCCTCTCAGAGGGCGGAGCACCAGTCGCCTCTTCCTACTCGGGAGCCTCGTCAATCCCGCCAGTCGGGCTAGGAAATCCATCCCTCTGAGGCGGCAGGATCTACTTCTTCCCCCTCACGAGAAGTAGGGACTTCGCAGAAGAGGCGATTGCGTTTCCTAGAGAGGCAAGTCCGGGAACTCAAAAAAGGAAAGGAAGAGCTGCCCCACCTTGGCTTTAACCAACCCTTGAGCAAGGGTATCATGTCGAAGATCCCACCAGAAAGGTTTTGTATCCCATCCATCAAGCTCTATGACGGAAGCACAGACCCCTATGATCACGTGGAACTTTTCTCCTTTCATATGCTGGTGCAATCGGGGTCCGACGCAATGTGGTGCCGGGCATTTTCAGCTACTTTGGGAGGTTACGCTCGAACTTGGTAATCTTGTCTTCCCTATCGTTCCATCAACAACTGGGAAGAGCTAAAGACTTGCTTCCTAGCCCATTACGCTCCCTTGAAGTGCCACCGAAAATCTTCCATGGCTCTGGTGAACATCAAGCAAAACCAGGGTGAATCCCTAAGAGATTTCGTGGCTAGATTCAATGAGGAGGAGTTGAGTATTGACGAGTTCGATCAACGGATCGCAATGGTGGCTCTCCAGAATGGCTTGAGGGCTGGACCATTCGCTCAGTCCTTGGCTAAGACTCCACCTTGTACTTTCACAGAAGCCCTTACACGGGCTAACAAGTACATCAATGCTGAAGAGGGGATGAAGGTGAAAAGGGCTGAATAGCCTGACAAGAAAGAAAGAGAAAAGGAAAAGAAAAGGCCAATGATGGAACATAAGACAGACTATCACCCCTCTGGAACCCAGGATCGCCTGGGCTTTGGGGGTGCCCATGGCAGCCCGGTAAGTTATACTCCCCTCAACGCCAGTCGAGCAGAGATTTTACTGGCATTAGAGGATAAGGATTATCTGCGGCATCCTCCACCGCTAAGGTCTCCACCCAACACTCGAAGCAAAAGGAAGTATTGTCGTTTCCACCGCGACCATGGTCATGTTACAGAGGACTGCATCCAGTTAAAAGAAGAGATTCAGGAGCTTATCAACCGGGGTTACCTCTGAGATTTCGTTGGCCAAGAAGGCGTGAGTTCAGGTAGAGTTGAGTCCAAGTCGGATAATAGGAGAAGGTCTCTTACTCGGGATCGCTTCCGAGAGCGAAGTTGGACACCGTCCCGGAGAGAAGGAAAACAGCCCGTTGGGGATGGATGAGCTCCGAGACCGTACCGGGTGATAGAATCCTTAAGTCCGGGGGGAATATCGACTAGAAGACATGGAAAGCAAGTTCTTAAAGCATACCTGGAATGTCCAAAACTTAAGGAAGTTTTTTCAATGAGGAGAGGAATTCCTCGAACCTCTTTGTACTCTTTTTTTTTTTACGACTAATGGCAAGACTTCAAATTCTCTCCATTTAATAGCAATCCCACGAAGGCTAACACTTCGCCAAAGAAAAATCCAAGGGTTACGAGCTCTAGGCCGTCCCCAAAGGTGGACTAATGGCCATGGAAAAACTCATCCGAGGGTCACGAGCCCTAGGCTGTCCCCAAAGGTGGACTAATGGCCACGGAAAAACTCATCCAAGGGTCAAGTGCCATAGGCCGTCCATAAGCCGAAGATGAACTAATAGCAAAGGAAAAAGTCTAGCCCAACACCCTTCTCCGTGTAGGAGGGCTAAAATCCAAGGGTCACGAGCCCTAGGCCGTCCACAAGCCGAAGATGGACTAATGGCTAAGGAAAAACTCTAGCTCAACACCCTCATCCGTGAGGGAGTGGCTAAAATCCAAGGGTCACGAGCCCTAGGCCGTCCCCAAAACAAAGAGAGACTAATGGCCAGAAGAAACTCAACACCCTTTTTCGCGTGGGAGTGGCGACAATCCAAGGGTCAAGTGCCGTAGGCCGTCCCCAAGACAAAAAGGGACTAATGGCCGGAAGAAACTCAACACCCTCCTTTGCGTGGGAGTGGCGACAATCCAAAGGTCAAGTGCCCTAGGCCGTCCTCAAGACAAAGAGGGACTAATGGCCGGAAGAAACTCAACACCCTCTTTCGCGTGGGAGTGGCGACAATCCAAGGGTCAAGAGCCCTAGGCTGTCCCCAAGACGAGGGCGGACTAGTGGCTGGAAGGAAATCAACACCCTCACGGAAGTAGCTAAAATTCAAGGGTCAAGAGCCCTGACTTGTTATCGAATTAAAGGAAGGCAGAGATTAGGGAAGAAAAATCACAACTGTGCTTGAGTCTAAGGGAGCTCAGCAAGCATGGTTTAGCCCGGGAAATCTCGAACTACGCTTGCAACAAAGAAAGGCCAAAGAAACGGGTCAATCAAATTAAGTCTTATTTTGAAGCCTATTTTGTTATTGTTAACAAAATATAATAAATATAATGAGAGGGGGGAAAGCCCAAGGGTCGGCCATGGCCGACCCAATGCTCACCCATATATATGTATTTATATATATACATATTAAAAAATAAAAATTGTTATCATTAAAAATAATAATAATAATAATAATAATGGGATGGGGGAAAACCGAAGGGTCGGCCACTCACCCACATATATGTATTTATATATATATTAATAAAAAAAACAGAAAATGGGGGGTCTACCCAAAGGGAGGTCGGCCATGGCCAACCTCCCTGGCCCAGGCCGAGCCAAGCCCTTGGCCATGGCCGGGGAGGCGCGGCCCCGCCAGATCTTGGCGGGGCCGACCTCGGCCATGGCCGAACCAGGGCCCTCGGCCAAGCAGGCCTATGCCTGGCTGCCTGGCTGAGGAAGAAGATAGATTTTTTTTTTTAAAAAAAAAACTGACAAACAAAAGACAAGTAATAAAATAATATAAATAGAAAAAGCAAAGGATGAAAAAAAAAAAAAAGAGGAGAGGAAAAAAGCTAACCTCAAGAGTTTGGGGGCTTAGTTGTCTCATACTTAAAAATACTCCTATACATCTCGAGAAAAATTTACGATCAAATAACTTCAGAAGTTAAGCTACTCCTCGACCCAGTAAAATTCTCAATTCGGCTCAAGGAGTGGGGGGGCAAGTGATGTGGCACCACCTGAAATTACCAAAATACCCCTACGCGCCAATAGTCTTACCCGCCATGTGGATCGCTTGAGAGTCTGACACGTGGTAAGTTAACAATCTGGAACAGAGCCCGAGAAATTCGGCCCAGGCCGCAAGACTCGTTCTAACTTGACCGAAATCCTCAAAAATCGTGCCCCTACTCATCACGGGTTTATCCCAGGTACCCCATAACGGGTCTGCATATAAAGAACAAGAGTCTTCACCAGGTTGAATAAAAAGTTCCATAGCTCTTACATTTATTACGATTTGCATTTACTCTACTAATTTGAGCGTCGGAGTCCACCCCGGGGGACCCTAGCCCTGCCACTCCGTTGTCTTGCAGGTCCTATCACCGAGGTCCGACATCGCCAAGTCCGAGGTCCGATTCCCGAGGTCCATTCGCAGAGGTGGCACGTGGTGGTCGGTCCCAAAAACCATCATCAAAAGATATCTTGGTGTCTTTCATTTTGACCGTTACGGAGCTTCGTATCGCTCCATTTTCCTTAGGAATGATGCCGAACCCGATGGGTTAGGTTCTTAGAAGAGTCGGTATGATTTATGGGGTTATGTTAAAGAGTTTAATTGGAAAAGTGAGTGGTTCGTTTCCATGTTTATAAGAGATGAGATTGAGAACGGTATTATGATGTTCATGGGATTATGTACATGAAGAGTTATGGAGAAATGATGTGTAATATTAAGTTTAGAAGATATAAAGTTAATAGTGTCAGTGTGTCTAAGGGTATGGGGTACAAAGCCATTGACTGTCGACCGTAGGTCATGGCAGTTGATGGCTGGATGTATGGGCGCCAGTTATCAACTATTACGATAAGCGCTAGATGGGCTAGAAGAGCTAGTACTGCCAGATTTTGGTCTTGGTTTGTGCATATCATGATGTGTATGCTGCATAGGGGCTGGGTTGCACTCTTTGATGTGACATGCTTTGTGTGTGATGGGATGTGTGAACATTTACATGACTCAGTTGGTCTAAGAGCCAATTTGGGTACCCTGGGTGAACATATGCATTTAGAGCATGCCGCGTGTGTGTATTTTTATGTGGGCGTAGCATGGCCTGATGCTTGGTTTATGGGGGCCTTGCCATCGCGTTTATGCTACAGAAGCCATTGCATTTCTTATGTGTTGCATTGCATGATTCTATTGTTACTGTTATTCTGGGTGGGAGTACCATGCCAGTCCGGGTGTCGGGAGTACCAACTCAGGGAAGGTTCAGCTTAACTTAGAAATTAACTCGGGGAATGCCCGAGGAAAGACCAAGATCGCGGAGGGATATGACAATGTGATGGATGATAGGAAGAATATATGAGGGTATGATGGCTATCAGGAAGAGCATGTAACGAGTATCAGGAAAAGCCGACTAATGTCAGGAAAATGCGAGTCTTTATGGATAATGATATGGTAGCCTATGTTAGACTGCAACAGGTTTGTATGCGGGACTTGGGTGCCAATGTGTGGATTAGTGGGCCCTTAGTTCCTTTATGTAAAATTAACTTTATGTTATGCATTTAGAAGTAAGGCACGTATGGATCATGACATGGTGTGGTTGCATTAGCATGAATTGCTTGAGATGTCATGGGAAGAGTCATATTTTAAACCTATAGCCTTCCTTTCATGAGCTTGTTGAGTCTCGCGACTCACGTTTGCTTTACATCATTCCAGGTAAGAATATCCTGAGATCGCAGGTACGTTCGACAAAGTTGGGTCCAGATCGTCAAGTCAGGATAGCAAGTGCAGAGCTCTCCCAAAATTAGATCCTGGATGTCATTGTACTTGTGTTAAGGTTAATGCTTTATGTTTGAGATATATGTGTATTTTGTAAACCAAATGGGCTCACGGTGATTAGCTATGTAATGACAATTATGAGAAGTTATATAAAAAAAAATGGATTATGATCTAAATAAGGGTTGTTTGTGAGTTGTAGTTGTGTTATTGTTTGGTATTATTTTAGTAATGACCCTTTCACGGATCCTCTATGCACGCAGAAGCTCTGGGAGGCGGGCCGTTATAGTTTGGTATCAGAGTAATGTAATACCTCAAGAGTCCAAAGAAGCGTAGTATATATCGATGATACGTAAGGAAGGAAAACAACACAAGCTGAATACCTTTTGGATTGAATGTAGGCAAGGAACTCCGGGGTTAAGCGTGCTTAACCTAGGGTAGCTCAAGGATGGGTGACCCCCTCGGAAGTTCGCGTAGGCCCATCAGGATAAGTTGTTCCAGTCCTTCCTATCGCTCGATACGGGATGTTACAGGTAATATCAAAACCGACCCTCGAGCCTCTGATTGCGGTGGTGGGGCAAACCTCAGTGAGAATGCTGAGTCCTTGTGGGGGGGGGGCATGTAGGCACCTTAGGCGAATCCCACATTGACCATGTAAAGGGGGAGATCTAGGATCGGTTGTAAGGTCGCATGACGAGGATGTCATGTGCTCAAGGGGGGAAAATGTAATATCTCAAAAGCTTAAAGGGTAGTATGTATCGAGGATATATAAGGAAGGAAAGCAACACCAGTTGAATACCTTTTGAGCTAAATGTAGACAAGAAACTCCAGGATTAAGCGTGCTTGACCTAGGGTAGCTTAGGGATGGGTGACCCCCTGAGAAGTTTGTGTAGGCCTATCAGGGTAAATTGTTCCGGTCCTTTCTATTGCTCGATACGGGATGTTACATGACAGGTGGCACGATCTCATCTGAGCTTCAACCCAAACCTTCGCCATTACTCTCTCTACTCTAGCTCTTTCTCTCTCTTTCTCTCCGATTTCTCTTTCTATAAATTATATTTTTTTTTACAGAACGTTGATAAAAATGAAAATTAAAAGATAAAATTATCTATTAACATTTTTTTAGAATTAATTATTTTACATATTTAGTTGATCATACTTTTATAATGTAGAAAAATTAATTTTTTTTAGAATAATAATTTGAAAAAAAATTATTTAAATATTAAAAATTTTAAAAAAATATATAATCATAAAAATTAAAATACCCTTGAGCCAGCCGGCCTTGGTGAAAGGCCTCTTGTTTGTTTATTTAAAAATAAAAAACTATATAATAATAACCATCTTAATAATATTGATAAATAAAATAGTGTTATTGTAAATTCTTATTATTTTGTAATTTTATTTTAGCTGAGAATAAGCAATAAAAATGAAAAGCATATTAATTTCGATACAAATCTTTAGAAATTACGATGGTGTTTTCTTCGTATTTCAATTTTTAATTTTAAATTTTAAATTTATTTTTAATTTTATGTTTTGAGTATCTATTTTGAGATTTTTTAAAACATATTCTTTTTATCATTCTGAAAAATTGTTTCTTAAAATAGAAAATTAAAAAAATACGTTTATTTTGAAATTTTGAAAAACTATTTTATGTTTCTTTTTTTCTCTTTTCTTTTTCTATTCTCCGATACTCTGCATCTTCTCCATCTCTGGCGACTACCGCTGGTAGGAGATTCACACTATCAAAGCCTATCATTAGAAACTTCAAGGCAATGGGGTTAATATATACAAAAATGAGTCAAGTTTAACAATTGAATTTTTATAAATCTAATTTTTAATTTTCAGTTAGCACCTATATATGCACTATTGGTCGCCACCGGCCACTGTGGCAAGTGATTTTCGGAGACCAAAGGTAACCATCCAACATCAAAGGACCAACCGACCAACATACCAAAAAACTAGCAAGATCCAACGACCAAATCTTGTTAGATTTAATGGCAATCAATAAAATCGAATGGCAGTCGAGAGAAGAGAGGAGAGAAGAGAGGAGAAAGAAAACAACCAGTAAGATCGAATGATGGGGGCGGTCGACGACAGCTCGTGGTGGTGACAGAGATGGCTTGCGTGGTTGACGGCATGCATGGCATGTATGAAAAACACTATCAGCTAGAGAGGATGGGGGCGGTTGACGACGGCTTGCACTATCGATGGCGAGAGCAATCGATGGCAATGGTAGCGGGCGTGGTCGACGATTGATGAATAAAAGAGATGGGAGATCCGGGTATGCGAGATTGGGATGGGGGTGTTTTTAGTGTATTTTGCTTGAAAACATTCAAAATGTTATTTTGGAGATTTTTATAAATTTTTTTTTATTTTTAAAAATAATAAAATAAACACGTTTTTAATATTTTAAAAAATTAACAATTCAAAACTAATGGAACATAACGAAGAGAATGGAGCCTACATTTTTTTAATGTCCTCGCATGCATGATCTAATGAAGTCACAACCGAGTGATTACATTGATAAGTTGCATGCATGCATTTAAGAGTAAATTTTTTAAGACTTACTCAATAATTAAAAAAGATGATGTTTGATTTTTAAAGTGTAAAATATTATTATTTAGTATTTTAATTATTAAAATAATTATTTTAAATTATTATCCTAATTGAGAATAAGTAGAATCATAATCTACTCAATGTAGAATGTCGCATTACATAAAAATGTACGAAGCATATTATATTAGATTTAATACATAAAGTAAAATTTAGGTCTTTTTGATTATTTTTAAGTTTTTTTATGAAATTTGTCTTTTTAAAATATTTTTAAGTCTTTTTATAAAATTTTTAAGTCCTTTTTATTATTTTGATTTTTTTTAATGTTCTTAGGTTTTTTAATAGGGGGGTGGGGGGCGGCTAGGCATTTGTGGTCGAGGGAGGAAGTTGGCTGCTCACATAAAAGGGTGCGTAAAAATTTTCTTATTCTTCATTGTGAAGCAATGAGCCCTGATACGTTGCCGCAGGCCCCAGGGGTTGCATGGGGGTGAGACGGCGCAGGCCAACAGTTTGGGAGTGGGGGTGTGGGGCCTGCGTCGGGTACGTTACGCAATGCGGGTAACATATCAATTGCCTGTGAGCAATTTTATTATATATTTGTTATTTTTTTTATCTTTTTGAAAATAAATGCTATAAAATAATATTTTCTTAATGGAGTGCAGCCACGGGATCTGTATCCACTGCTAATATTAACATTATGAATCTAAATCTTCTCACAAATTAATTTACTCTAAAGTTTGAATCTTAAAGTCAAATATATATATATATATATAAAACTCCAAAACCGTTAGAGTTTTCCACAGGATTTTGCTAGTTGTACATAATGCTTGACGGACGGCTTGACAGACACGAGAAATGATATTTTGATAATAAAAATATCATGATATTTTAATTATTTTAGGCGCTAATATTCTATTTGAAAATTTTTCTCTCCGTCTTTCTCCCCTCACCTACTCTTACTCTCTCTCTCCACCACGTCTCCAGCAATTGTTGCCTTCCTCTTGTCGTGACGTCTTCTCTAACAACCGTCGTCTTTCTCTCGTTGCTATCGCCACAGCCTTACCTACTCCAACGTCCCTTCAACTATTTTCGATCGTCTCTCTCCCACGCATGCGACCGAGTCTCTGAAGTCCTTTCAACTCATTCCGGAGGTCTCTCTCTCTTTTTCTCACGCCAATGCGACTGCATCTCCAGCATGCCTTCGACTTGTTCTAGTTGTCTCTCCTTTTCTCTTTCCTACTCTTGCGACTGCGTCTCTAGCGTCATTTCGACTTGTTTCGGTCGTCTCTTTCTCTCTCCAACTCGTGCGGTTACATCTCTATTGGCTCCGATCTACAATGAGATAAGTTTTCTAGTGTTATCAACAATTATTTCCAATAAATAGATCCATGATATATATGTATATATGCGCGAAATGGGTTTGGCAAAAAGTTTAAGTTAAAATCTATGGAGATTCGGCTGTTGAATCTTGTTTGTTTTTAGGTATGTTGGTCAATAGAGATAAGAGTATCGGGTGGTTGCCTCTTATCACCTGAAACCACCGGCAACGGTGGCGACTGGTAATCCGTTTTTCAGTTTTGGCTTTAAGTTTAAATCTATGGAGATTCAGCCATAGGATCTTGCTGATTTTTTGGTATGTTGGTCGATGGGAATAAGGGTGTCAAAGTGGTTGAATTTGATCGCCGAAAACCACCAGTGACGGTGGTCGGTGGCGATTGCCTGTGCATTTTTCAATTCTAGCTGAAAATAAAAAATCAAATCTACGAAAATTCAGTCATTAATTTGGCCTACTTTTGTGTATGTTAACCCCCCTTGACGTGATGTTTCTAATGATAAACTCTGATCGTGGGAATTTCTGATCGGCAGTGGTCATCGATGACAGTTATAATTGGTTTAGATTATTTTTGTGGTTGGCCAAATTGACAGGACCTAGTTGGTTCATGGGCTAGCCTATTGTTTTTGGGGTTGGGTCTGGACTAGTTGTGTCAGCTCTTGGGTTAGTCCCAAAACCCAATCTGTTGACTTGCTTAACCCTATTCGTTAACTTTTCTATCAATCAATTAAGATAGACATTTTACATTTTATATTTATTTAATTCTTGTGTTCTTATGTATTTATTTAATTCTTATGTAATTCTTGTCATGTGCATGCATCTAGATGTTGAGAAGGAGTTTGGAGTCTCGTTTGTGAAGGAAAGGGAGAATTGGGCTTATATGTCGGGATCGACGAACGGAATTCACCCACCGACAAATGCAACAAGAAAAGGGCCAAAGACAATGTTGAGGGAGACGTAAATCAGTGCTTAAATATTATTTTGTTTACAATTATCTTAGTTCTTGTTATGTAAATGTTGATGTTGATGATGATGATGATTTTGTTTTATAGATGTTAAAAGTTGAATGTGATTTAATTATGTGTTTGTTGTATTGTAGAGGAT
The DNA here is from genome assembly GCF_014633365.1 of Diospyros lotus. Taxonomy (NCBI): domain Eukaryota; kingdom Viridiplantae; phylum Streptophyta; class Magnoliopsida; order Ericales; family Ebenaceae; genus Diospyros; species Diospyros lotus. Next base: position 5,954,625 of record NC_068349.1, on the reverse strand, counting down.
GAAGTTGAATGTTGGATGTTTGATTTTTTGAATATTGTGAAGATTAAAATAAAATGATTGGCTGAAATTTGAATATTAAAAATTGAATTGGTTTGGGTTTATTTTGTGGATATTTCAAGTTAAATTATTAGGTTTAATTAAGAATTGAATATTCAACAATTATTGTTGATTTTTATTTGAATTGAGATATTTATTATTAATGTGTGTATATATATATATATTTTAAATTTATATTAAACAAGATAAAAAGAATTTATTAACTCAATTTGAACTATATCAATTTTTTCCAATAACAAATTAATCCGATTTTTAGTCTTTAAAATTATTTTTTTTTATGATTTCATATTCAAATGGCAAATAATAAGATGTTATTTCAAATTACTAAAAGATACATTAATTTTTTTAAATAAATTAAGACGACATAAAAATCAATATAGAAATATAATAAACAAATTATGCCTCCCTTAGCACCGTTTTGCAATCTGTCTTCCTTAGCATCATCAGTCACCATCTATCTCCGCCAACACCATCTTCAACCTTTTCCCCACTGCATAAAATTGATAAGTTAAGGAAGATAAAATTTTAGTGATGTTTTTGTGTTATTTATGATAAAATTGATAACTTAATTAGGAAGATAATCAATTAAATGCATTTTATTTTTGAAATATGTATTTGTGAATAGTTTGATCTTGATGATTTTTATTTTTGATTATAACCTCTAGTAGTGTATCATCTATATGGAGCTTACTAAACCAAAATTAGATAATAAGGTAATAATGAAGCCTCTTAGATTAAGTTGGCTGATTTCTTGTCTCTAACAAGTGCTTGGAGTTGATAAGAGGCAATCAAATAGAAGAAAAGTTGATGAAAATTTTAACAAGGCAAAACATTATCCATTTTTCCATCACATTTTTTACCAAATAAATTCCTATAATCATGCTTCCATGCTTGGGATAGTAAGTCTGGATACTTATCATAAAATGATTCATTTTGTTCCATTCTCTATAGAATAATAACGATTACAACCATTACACAATATGAGATTGACAAAATTCTATAATATAAAAATAATTACATTACATGAAATCTAGCTTTCAAGTACTAAATTTACACGCCCAAATAGCAAAATTTGATTTGTAATATCTAGTTTTCAACTACTAAAATTACGTACCCAAATTGCAAATTTTAATCAAAATTAATTACACCCTACACCCGTATCTCCATCAACCAATATACCAAAGAACCAGCACAATCTAATAGTCAAATCTCCGTAGATTTAAACTTAAACTTTCGGCCAAATTCAACACGCGTGTAAATGCATTGGCAATCACCATTGGGCACCGTAGCCGTGGTTTTCGGCGATCAAAAGAAACCACCTGACACCCTTATCCCTATCGACTAACATACTCAAAAACCAACAAGATCCAATGGCCGAATCTTCATAGACCTAAGCTTAAACTTTTGGCCAAACCTTCATGGATTTGTGCTAAAAATAATTGTTGATAAAACAAGAAGACTTACCTCTTTGTAGATCGAGGTTGATGGAGACATAGTTGTACGGGCATGAGAGAGTGGGAGAGACAGTCGGAACAAGTCGAATAAACGTCGGTGTCGCAGTTGCATGAGTGTGAGAAAGAAAGAGAGAGAGATAGGACTAGAACGAGTCAAAGGCATGCCGGAGATGCAATCGCATGACCGGGAGAGAGAGACGACCGAAACGAACCAAAGGGACTTTGGAGGCTCGTTAGCACAAGCAGGAGAGAGAGAGAGAGAGAGTAGTGAGGAAGAAGCTGGAATTTTGGATGGAATGAGCATGAGCGGGAGAGAAGAAAGATAAAGAGTAGTAGGGAAGAAGCTGAAATTTTGGATAGAATGAGCACGAACAAGAGAGAGAGAATAATGAGGAAGAAGTTGAAATTTTAGGCGAAATACAGGATATTTTCGTCATTACATTATCCTGTGCATCAAATTGCACTTCAATGAATGCGTACAAGTAGTAAAATCCTTTTCCACAACCACCATAAAAGAAATAGAAGTTTTAATGAAATGAAATTAATGTCTTGTTGGACGCGAATTTTACACCATCAGGTCCTTGGAAGAACTAGAGAAAGAAAATGATAGGAAGCAATGAAAGACAAAATGGCCCCTCCCAGCTCTTAATCATTTGCCTTTTAAATGGTAACTCAAATCCGAGTTAGAGGCTTAAACGGATTAAACCAAATTACATTGATTGGTGTTTTTTTTAATATACCAACATCATTTAGTTATATTAATTTCACACAGCATTTTTTAATTTGCTAAACTTATATTTTTATTTTTATATTTTTATATATAATTACTCAAATTTTTCGTCATTTCAATTATACTCATGAATTTGAATTTTTGAGTTAATTTAACTCTTATATTTTAATTTTTTTATATGATTATCCAAACTTTTTATTATTTTAATTGCATTATTAAATCTGTATTTTGATTTGAACAAAATGTGATATGTATTTTGTTATTTTATTTTATTTTTATATATGTAAAAGTATATGAATTAAATTAATAATTTTAATTGATATCCTATAGTTCTAACAAATTAATAAATTTAAAATGATAACAAATTTAAAATTTTCTTTTTCTTTTATAATTTACCAGTATTAAATGGCGTGATTGTAAATATTTTAAAAATATATTTTATTTTATTATTTACTCAAACTATTTAAAAGATTGACAGAGCACCTTACATAAAATAATAGCTTGGTGAAGGTTATTTCTTGTGACAAAATTCAAATAACATATTATTTAATTATTTGAACTCACACGATGACATAAGTTGCACGAAAATTAAAATAAGAAATAGAAATCATACCAAATTGAAAATGAGGAAATGGGATTTTTAAAAAAAATAAAAAATAGAAACGTAAAATAAAATAATACTTAAATAAAAAATATAATTTTTTTATAAATATAATTTTTAATATAAAAATTATAAATTAATTATTTATAAAAATAAACATAAATTTCATAATACAATAAGAACTATGACTTGTTAATTAAAAATAAATAATAAATTTTAAAAATAATTAAATATAATACAAAATAATCAAACCTTATTAGAGATGAAATATTTTTAGTCTCTAATCTTTTGGTGGATAAAAATGTTTCTTTAAATTTAAAGTGCATTTTTTATATTTTTTTAATAATATAAAACGTCTTAAAATATTTTTAAAATTATAAAAATAGTTTAAAAACTTTTTTTTTATGTTTCTTACATTACGACATAGTAAATATTTTGAAAATACCAAAATGATACCCTAAGATGTTTCGATACAAAAACTTTTTTTAATTGTTTCTTACATTTTAAGACAAAAATATTTTAAAAATACTAAAATGATACTCCCAGAAAATTTTCGTAAATCATAACACACCATACATGATAATCATGAATTGCATGTTTTGGGATTATTGTTTTTATCCGTTTGTAGGTATTCATATACTTGATTATGTTAAAAGAAATAAATTATAGGTTAAATTTTTAATTTTTATATCAAACGAAGATTCATGACCCATTAAATTAATATTAACATATTGTACTCACGTGATTGCTTAATCTACGTCCAGAGAACGTGCATTGTATGTGCTGCTGGTTAAGAAATGAGACAACTAATGCGGTGTTCAATATCGCCCGAATTAATCTTCGTCTAGAAAAACAAAAAATCTCAAACCCAAAATGTCCATTTTCAAACCCATAAAAGGTCCCCACCACCGCAAGAAATTCGGTATTCGGACTCTCTCTCTCACCCACACACACAAACTGTCTCTGGGTTCAGAGTCAAGACTCTCTGGCTGCAAAGGAGATTACTGATGGAGACTCCTTCAGATGAAAAGATGATGTCCATGGAGCCTCTCTTGGAAGCCAGCCAGAGCCAGAAGGGTGGCTTCAGAACCATGCCATTCATAATAGGTGTAACCAATTAAACTCTTGTTTCTATCTTTCTTTTCTTTTCCATAACCAACATAAATCATGTACAAATTCAATTACCAAGAATGATCGTGAACTGGGTCATTTGATTTTCACGGGTTCCAGTCCAGAATAACATATATTTCCTGGAATTTCTTGTGATCCAAGGCGTGTATTTCAGTCACTATGTTTGATGTTAGACGTGGGTTTTCCATTTTCATTGGTTCTAGCGTGGCTAATTTTCCGGGATTGGATAAGTTTTCACGGTTATGTCTAATTTTGGGCAGCAAATGAGGCATTTGAGAAGGTGGCAAGCTACGGATTGGCCCCAAACATGATTCTATACCTGATGAATGAGTATCACATGGACATGGCCACTGGTTCCAACCTGCTGTTTTTCTGGTCAGCCGCCACTAATTTCTTGCCGGTTCTTGGGGCGGTGATAGCTGATTCTTCGGTGGGTCGGTTTCGGATGATCGGATTCGGGTCCATTGTTAGTCTCCTGGTAATCTTCCATTCCAAATTCCTAACAGTTCAATGCTTCAATTTTACAAGGAAAGCTATTTTCCTTCATTTTCCTGCAGTTTCTGGCTTATTGTTTTGAGCATTCATTTTGGTCTAGAAAGAATTATAGTCCCTTTATTATTATTTTTTAACCATTGGTTATGGGAGTTTTAATCTTCTCGATTGAGATAATGATTCAATTATTGGTCTTGGTATGACCTGCCTTGGAATGTCCAGGGTAAATTATTAATGAATAATAATTATATATTTAACTTTTTATAAAAAAATGAAATTTTATTTAATACTTTTCAAAAGCATTTAGCCATCCTCATTTCAATCCAATTGTTGGAACTAGGATTTGTTTATGGAAAGGAAATGGAAGAGATGAATATTACTTAATTTTTTTTTTTTTTTGTTTAGAAAAATCTGGATGTAGATGGAGGATAAAATTAATCATTGTCTTATTTTTTTTAGAAATTTAAAGTAACAGAGCTGATATGTTACTCGACACGAGCTAGCAGGGGGTGGTGTGTTCCCCCCCATGAGGCCCATGTCCCTTCTCTCAAATTGTCCGTGTCGGACAATTGTATATTACCTAACGTAGACAACATAACAATTCTATTTAAAACAGAGTCAAACAAAAGAAAGAAGTGCACTTATATCTTATGGTCCATAAAATTTAAATTTTGGCATCAATAACAAGTTCATAATCATTTCCACCCAAAAAAAAAAAAAAAAAGGTTCATAATCAAATTAAAATTTTATCATCATCATCATCATCCCCATCATCAATTCACAAATCTTAATCTTACGGTGGGGTTGGTTACATGAATTCTAGCTCTCCAATCATCTCTATCTATATATTATATGAAATTTCATGTTAGGGTTTCCCATCAATTACAAACTTTTAGACATTGATTTTGGTTGAGTTTTGTGCACCGCTGAAAGAGTAGCACTGCTGGGGAAAAAAAAGAAAAAGCAGGGGCCTGATTTTCTTAGCTCCAGTAGTGAAAAATAATTTCATTTGTAAACAATAGATGGTAATATAATATTATGCATCTTCTCAAAAGACATGTAAGTACTGCTCTTGCAAAAGGTGTGGGATAAGTAGATAATAAAACATTGGTTAGCCTTGGAAAACAACTAAAAGTTTTGAAGGCGATTATTGCTATTTTTCTGATGTTTTAGGAGCATTAGTTATATACATGGAGACATCATGAAAGTAAAGCCAAAATAGATGAGACAAAATTGTTAACTGTTTATTTAATTTATCTAGTATTGATGATAAGCATATTCCAATACTCAATCAATCAGATAAAATCACCCAGCCAAATTACTATTGCTGTAATACCAGGATATGTTTGTCTTCACTGAAAGGGGTTCACTTCATGTAGTTATTTTGGTGGCTAAATTCCAAACAGTACCTTGGAGAAGTTTATTGGTTACATCACATGCAACTGTTGTCATCTCTGAATATTGTGGAACTCTCAATGTTCTTATCTATGCTGCTGTGAACTTTTTCTTGATTGTCAGTATTATGTGCCTATTGCAAACTATGGATGGGAAGCTATATCATTAACGGTTTAGAAAGTACTCATGGTTGAATGCGTGTAGAAAATTATTGGTACTTTTGGTGGATGTATGGCTTAAATTAAGGCACTCCAAGTGTTAAGAAAATGGCGCCTCTTTGTGGAGGGGGGCAGCTTCTGTTGTAAATTAAGGGTGCCAATACCAGTAGCTCTTAATTGTTTAATATACATTTTATTCTCTTACATCACATACATGACAAAAGGATTTTCATAATCAAATTGCAAACATTAATCAGTTATCTAATCTTCATTGGCAAGAGATCTGGCCTTAAGGTCTTGTGCATGGTTAAATATCTCACTCCTGGATTATGAGAATCTGTATTTGACTGTTTCATAAATCCACAGGGTTACATTATCATTTTATCCATATTTTTCAGGCAAAGTAGGAACACTAACAAGTTTTATATCATTCATTGTATTGCAAGCAGAAGTCCACCTTGTGATCACTTAGCATGAAAATCTACATTGGTATAAATTCATTCACATGCACATCAATTATAGACGTTCACCTTGTGATCACTTAGCATGAAAATCTACATTGGTATAACTTCATTCACATGCGCATCAATTATAGACCTGTTTCTTGATCGTGTTAATTCAGCTGTAGGCAGGATGCATTATTTATGTAAGATGGGTCATTTTTTGCCTCCTACTAATTCACAGTAAATGTAGCTGTCAGTTGAGGTTAGATATCCCACCCCTAGGGTCAATGGTTACTCAGATAGCAGGGCTTCAAAATTACAGGACCGGTAAAAGGTTTCCATCCTTTTACTGAGACTTTACTGAGACCAACAGAGGATGCTTATAAATTCTTGCAGTTTTTCTTTTTGCTTTTTCAACCTCTTAGTTAGAGAAAGTATAAGAAATATTCCACCTTTTCCTTTTTCTCTGAGAATGAAGTTCAGATTTTACGTTAGTGTCACGATGGACAATCACGTCAAATATCTATTCGAGGATCCAACCAAGTTTCCCCTGCTTGATTTTGGTGTAAATGGGAACCAGACAAACTACATATAGCTCTCCAACAATTCAATGGAAAACTAAATTCAACCAACTTCTTATGTTTGGCAGGGGATGATACTTTTATGGCTGACAACTGTAGTTCCACAAGCTAGGCCACCTCCTTGTGACCATTCTAATAACAGCTGCAGCCCCCCGACAACATTCCAAATCATTCTGTTATGTTCTTCTTTTGGGCTCATGTCTGTTGGAGCTGGGGGTATCAGGTCATCTTCATTGGCTTTTGGTGCAGATCAGCTGAAGAAACATGACAACCTGAAAAATGCCAGTGCCTTGGAGAGATACTTCAGCTGGTACTATGTTTCAGCCTCATTTTCAGTTTTGATTGCAATGACTTGTATTGTGTATATCCAAGAAAAAGTTGGCTGGGAGGTCGGTTTTGGAGTTCCAGCATTGCTCATGTTCTCGTCGGCTGTTTCCTTCTTTTTGGCTTCTCCCTTCTACATCAAGTTAAAGGCTAAATCAAGCTTGCTCACCGGGTTTGCTCAAGTGATTGTAGCCTCCTATAGAAACAGACATCTCACATTATCATCAGAAGGGACAGAACTATGGTACCACTATAGAAGGGGATCAATTCTGGTTGCCCCTAGTGAAAAACTAAGGTATCATGGACGATCCCTGTCTTTCCCATGTTTAATTCCTCATTACCACTTACGTTGCACTTCAAGAAGCTAAGGATGGCGGTGTGCTTGTCGTATGGAAAATCTTGTATCTCTGAAACAGAGAAATTTTTTCGTGTGTTCTTCAGTCAAATGGATATCACCTGTGGACTGGTTCTGAGCATCTGCGCGAGTAATTATTTCTCCCATATCTGTAATCTGACCACAAAAATAAAATCTTCTTCCAAGCACTTTTGCTCATTTCTGTTCATGGATAAATGTGCCAGAGCAACAAATCATACTAGTTTAAGTTGTAAGCAATTGATTGACAATTTTTCTTTTCAGTTATTCCCCTGGCTCCATCAACCTCAGTCATTTTTCTGGATAATTGCTTTAAAAATGAATGAAATTACTATTGGCCTTATGTAAGTTGACATTTTCACTGCCTTTCTCTAGGTTCCTGAACAAAGCTTGCATTATTAGAGATCCTCAACAAGACACAACCTCAGAGGGAAGATCTTCAGATCCATGGAGTCTTTGCACGGTAGACCAAGTAGAGGAGCTAAAAGCACTGATCAAGATCATCCCATTGTGGTCGACTGGAATCATGATTTCTGTGACAATCAGTCAGAGCTCTTTTCCGGTCCTCCAGGCCATGTCCATGGATCGTCATATCACTTCAGGCTTCGAGATTCCAGCAGGCTCGTTTGGCATGTTCCTGGTTATTTCCCTGACTCTATGGATTGCTCTTTATGATCGCCTAATCCTCCCCCTGGCATCAAAAATCATGGGAAATCCTGTCTATCTCAGCTCTAAACATAGAATGGGAATCGGCCTCTTCTTCTCTTTCGCAGCAATGGCAGTCACAGCTATTGTGGAGAGTATCAGGAGGGCCATTGCAGTCAGCGAAGGATTCGCTGATAAATCACAAGCCATGGTGAACATGTCTGCACTGTGGCTAATACCTCAATACTGCTTGAGTGGCTTGGCCGAGGCTTTCAATGCAATCGGGCAGAACGAGTTCTACTACTCAGAGTTCCCCAGAAGCATGTCGAGCATCGCATCGAATCTCAACAGTGTGGGGATGTCGATTGCGAACGTGGTAGCAAGTTTCATTATGAGTACCATCAATGATGTTACTGGAAGGGGAGGGAAGGAGAGTTGGATATCAAGCAATATCAACAAGGGTCATTTTGATTACTACTTCTGGCTTCTTGCTGGCCTGAGTCTGGTTAATATCATGTACTTCTGTGTTTGTAGCCGTGCTTATGGTCCTTGTGTGGTAGAAAGGAGGAGGGATTGGGATGAAGGGGATGATGAGATAGCAGCTGAATGAGAGTTGGCCAAGCTCAGGATGTTGGATCGTTAATTTTTGTATAAAGTATTAAATAGTTTATAAATTATAAAGATTTATTTTCTTTGATTGAAATTCGATCTACAATACTTTTTTCTTTTTTATTTCTTTTTTCTTTCTAGGTTTACAACAGTCTCTTCCCTTCATTTCCATATTCATAGCCACTCTGTTTCCTTTTTCTTATTCGTTTTTAGATTTATAATCGTCTTTTTTACTTCATCTCCTTTGCACATTTACAATTATCGTGACTTTTAAAATGTTATCTGAACCCACATTCTCATTTAAAGTTGATTATCATAACGTTATCTAAATCCACATTCTCATTTGAAGTTAATTGTCAGATCGTTGTCGTTATTAATTAAACTTTTTCTTTTCTGTTTTTTACAAAAATATTAGTTGTGGTTCTTTAAATAGAAGATAACATACTTTTGAACACATTTTCTTATTTTTTAAAGTTTAAATTTAACTGCATATTTGAAAAAAAAAAAATACATTTTTTATTTTTCTTCAAATTTATGTAGAAATGAAAAAGTAGAAACAAAGATGAAAATAATAAATTAAAAATAAAAAGTATTTTTCACTAAGCTCCAATATTTTAAATTCAATTATTTAGTTAGATAGTTATTGAAATCATATTAAATTTGGATCTAATAAATAAACTAAATTAAAATAACATAACTTAAAATATTTATATTCAAGTACAATCTCAAATGAAATAGAATATTTTATTAATGATCCTACATTAAGAAAGAAACAAAACATATGTAAGAGTGGTAAATTGAGATTTGATTTTATAAAGAGTTACCAGGGTGCAAAATTTTATTTATTTTACTATGTTTAAAGAACTAAAATAAAGGAAAAATTTGTTCCAATTTTATCGGATATTCCCAAATAAATTATTTTAGTGTGTATATTAGGTTATTAATACAATTGCTAATCTTGAAAGCCCAAAACTAATATAATTATCAGGAAAGTTGTTTTATTTGAATGCGTGATAAGATGATGCTGATAAAATTTGTCCTTAACAGAAATACATTTATTTTGATGTTAAAAGGTTTTTACATTTGTATATTTTTATTAATTTTTTAAAATTTTTGGTGTGATATTTGGTTAGGGCTCGAGTGATGCCTTAACTTAGAACTATAAGACAACGTTCACTTTGATTTTTAATTTTTAATTTTAAGTTTTAAATTTATTTTCAATTTTTTAATTTGATAATCTATTTTTAGAAAATTGAAAACACGTTCTTTTTGTCATTCTAAAAAATTATTTCTTAAAACAAAAAATTAGAAAACGCGTTCTTTTTGAAAATTTGAAAATAAATTGTTAATGATATTTTATTCAATAAATTTGATTATTAGAAATTATAAATATTTAATGTTAATATATTATTAAAAAAATATATACATTTTAAAGTTAATAAATTTTATAATATTTCTATTACAATAATAAAATATAAATAAATAAATGTGTTTTGAGTTTAGAGTTTGTTTTAGATGAAAACACTCAAAACAACTTTTTATTGTTTTGAGTTTTTTTAATTTTTAAAAATATATTTTTAAAAATAATAAAGGAAAGTATTTTTATTATTTTAAAAAATTAAAAACTAAAAATAATTGAAAACAACAAAAGAACGCTTTAGTTGCTCTTAATAAAATTTTTACTTACGAAAAAAAATAAAAAATATTAATTATTTTAAATTAATATTTCAGTAACTTAACCTAAAATATAACAAAAATAAGTTTTATTTCCGCAAGGTCATTAAATTTATTTATGATATTTTAAAATAAAAAAAAAGAAAAGCTTCAATCTAAAATAAAAAAATGCTCAGTCGCCGGCTTGGTTTATAGAGAGCCCAAATTGTAAATTATCTCTTTCTCTCTCTTTCCTCCTGACATAACCTCGTTTTCTCAGATCTGTTCGGAGTTGGGAGAGAGTGGGGGCGAGCAAGATCGCCATGACGAACATGGCGACTAGGGTTTCTCTTCTTCTTCTTCCTCTTCTTCTACTGTTCGTTTTCTCTTCTGACCTGGCCTTTGCGCTTTACGAAGATCAAGTCGGACTGATGGACTGGTAGTTTTTCGATTTCAGTTGTTCGTAGTGCTCTCCCTTCCAATCAAGCATGTATCGTTAAAGCAAAATCGGTTGCTTTCAAATTTATTCTTTCAGGCATCAACAGTATATCGGAAAGGCGAAGCACGCAGTTTTCCACACTCAGAAGACGGGGCGGAAGCGTGTGGTGGTCTCCACCGAAGAGAATGTCATCGCCTCGCTCGATCTCCGCCACGGCGAGATATGTAAGTACTTTGTTGTTCCTCAAAATTCGATTGTTTAACGAGCTTGTCTACATGAAATAGTCAAATTGTAATTCTGTTCAGAACCGTTGCTTGCAGTTTGGAGACACGTTCTTGGGCCAAATGATGCTATCGATGAACTGGATATCGCACTTGGAAAATGTAAATTTTTCTGTCTTCATTTATTTATTTTTTTATATTTGAAGTATTTTATTTGCAATAACAGCTAGGGAACTATATGACGAGATTTCAGCTGTGATACCCTTTTGAGAAAATACCACCTGTTCTTTTTAATGCTACGAGTTTATGTATGGTTCTGATCACTTCTAAATGACCGTACCAACAACAGTTAGAAGGTGGGCATGTACCCATTTTTGACAAATATTAAGCTAATGGATACTGCTTTCTGTCGAAATACTTCATCTCTTTGATTACTATTGTGTGCAAAAAGTTTAGCCTTAGGACATGGAATGACGGAACCGGACTAACTATAACTTACCAAATAGTAAGGCTTACCTGTTATGTCTCTGTGTCTGTGGCAATGCATCGGTTGCATAGGGAGTGGATGATACAAAAGTATTGTGTAATAGCTGTTGCAGTAAACTTAAAGATGTCAAGGGTTGCTAGCTTCATATATTAATTTACATATGTGGCCGAAGATGTGGAGTTACCACTGGTATCTTAGACAAAGAAGAGAACTTTGCTTTGTCTGTTGACCCTTAATAGCAACTTCATTTTAGTTTAGGTTGTGTCATTAGGCCTTATTTGCCTTTTTTCTCTTTCAAAAGTTGTGATATTCTGGGGCATGTCTATTGAGCTTATTGGATATCTCTCAATGTTAAAAATTTATGGTATATAATAAATGAGAGCTTGTGGATGTTGACAACTCTAAACATGCATATGGTGACAGTGGTAGTTGTTGCAGTGTAGTGCCCATAGTCATGTTTGCTCGATCAAATGTGTTGTGATTTCATTAACAATTTAGAATATTTTTTAAAATTTTATATAACATGCCAAGCTAGAATCCATGTAACTAGCCTCATCTAATAGGATTAAGGCTTGGTATGTCATTGTTGTTGTTGTTGTACCTACTAATTTCTTCCACATACGCTTTCCTCAAACAACCATCTTTTGGTCTTTTTCTTGCATGTCTAAACTATCTTAATTGTGTATCGTACATCTTAGGCCCTACTCCAACTTTATTATAGAAAGTTTTCTATATTTTCTTGTATGGCTATTGGCCGCATATTTTTCATAATGTGCTCATTTTAGTTGAGCTCATATTTATACATTTTAGCACTTAACTATCCAAAATTTCGTGTTATACAACAAAACTAGCCTTATAATTGTGCAATATTTTTTTTTTTAAATTTTAAAGGATTTTTTTTAACATTATCTTTAAATCAATGATGCTTGATGAGGGGAAAGCACTCTAGTGCCCATTTACAAGAATAAAGGAGACACTTAAAGTCGTGAAATTATAGAGGGATCAAGCTGGAAAACTAATTTGGTTTTATTCTTGTTAGGTCCATGATGGAAACAGATTTACATACTAGAACAATAGAACGTCTAATGGAGTGGTCCAGATGTAAACAGAACGATTTGCATGTGATATTTATGCACTTAGAAAAAGCTTATGATCATGTCTCTAAAGAGGCCTTGTGAGGGGTTTAAAAATGAATAGATTTTGGATTGCTTATATAATACATACAAGTTACTAAAAACATGTATCATTGAGCAGAAGTGTGTTTAGGGTTGATGAGATACTAAGACTTTTTATTTTATAATTGGATTACATAAAGGATCTGCTGTACATCTTTACTTATTTGTTCTTACGATGGATTAACATAGTACATTGAAGAAAAGGTGCCTCAAAGTTGTTATTTGCAGATGACATTGTTTTGGTGGATGAGATAAAAGAAGGCATGGGCATTGAGCTAGAATTATAAAGGAACACCTTAGGTCCTTAGGGACTGGTTAGATCATCTTTTGTTCAGGTTATTAGGGACTTTTTTTGGGTTTTCTTTTGTTTTCATTTTCAAGGTTTTCAAAAATGTTTTTTCACAACTTTATTTTCCTTCCCTCTCTCCTTTGACTCTCACAGCTGGTAACTTTAGGTTGTCACAGTTGCCGGCAATCGCCCCTCACCAACAACTCCCAACTATTTTTTTGGATATAGAAAGATCAATATTGTTGGAAGAGGGGACTCAGATATCTGAAGTTGTTGGGAATGTGCAAAGAGATCAATAAATATTATCAGGAAAAACTCCCTTTTCATTTTTGTATCTCTTTCTCCTTTCTTCTATCTCGAATTTTATTAAAAAAAAAAATCGTCTTCTTGTAGTTTGTAGCAGCTATTCATCTTCTTAAGACAAAAATTCCCCCTTCCTAATTGAACTCTTTCAAACTTCCAGATTCATCTCACATTAAACCATCCTCTAAACATGTTTATGGTCCCAACAAATCTTTGGTTAGGTTGAATTTCTTTGTAGTTTGGGTTGAAGTTCCCCACATGTTCAGTTCACAAAACTTGTCAATTTCCCTTTCTAACAATCCCAACCTTTGATAGAAATCCTTAATTGAAATTCCTTCTGGATCGGCATTAGTCTTCTTCATCCTCCTTGTCAACTGCAATCTGAATATCTCCTGCATGATATTCTGAACCACTTTTTCCCCAGCCCACTCTGTCATGACCTGTGTGGCCAGCTTTTGTGTTGCCTGTGGTGACATTTGTCAGCTCTAACTAGGCCAGACTCATTGTCAACAAGATTGAGCACGACATAGGCCAGAAACTCTAGGAGTTGCTAGTGATCTCTGGTGACCTCTAGCTGTTGGTGGTGGTGAGGGAAAAAAAATTCAAAAATAAAAAATCAAATACGGCTAAAGAAAGTTGTTAAACAACATATTAAAGTTCTCAATTTTTAAATGAAAATGAAAACTACACAAAAAATTGAAAACAAGTGACTAAAACCCCTGTCAAACAACTATCACAACCCCAAGGGCATAGGAGTAATTGTTCTATTGCATGTATTTTTTATTTGTTGTACCTTAGGTTGCTGTAGGGGTGTACTTGCAGTTTGTTACCATGACATAGCGTGTAGCGCGTGTGAAAAACACACACCAAATAAACCCTTGAAAGAACAAACTTCAATGGCTGAAATTTGGCTTTCAAGAAGATGCAAAAATAAGACTGTTTTGCTAAAAAAACCCAAATATGTTGCTGCAATTGTATTGAGAAAACTTGATTACAAACTCTAGATTCTAGGCATATTTATAGTGTTTGGCTAATCCAAATCCATCTAATATTTGTAAACAAAATCCAACTAGAATTCTAATAGAAATAAATCCTAATCAAATATGAAATAAAATCCTAAATTAAGTAGAAACATGAAATAGAATCCTAAATCAAGTAGAATCTTAAAACATATGAAGTATTAAAATATTGTTCTGGTGCTACTGTTCCGGTGTGATTGGCTCGACCTTGGCTTGGGCCGGGTCTTGATCAATGTTCGCATCATACCAACTGAAGGGATGTAACGGCCTATAAATGGGCTAAAGTAGGAGAGAATAAGGGTTGAATGAATTGAATTCTGATTTTCTCTCTCAATTGTTCTGATATCTTTCCCATTCCCTCTGATTCTCCCTCTTTCTCTGTTCTGACTGCTATTTCTCCCTCTATTCTTGCTGTATTTCCCCCTCTTTCAGTCTATTTCTCCCCTGGTTTCCTCCAAATCCCATTTTAAACCATAGGTAAACCCTAGGATCATGACAACGACCTCTTAGAATATAAAAGATTGAAGTTAAGCAGGTCAAAAACTGAAGATATAAAATGTAAATTTAGTAAAAATAGAAGTATAGATGTTGTCATGGTGGGCCTTGAAGATGAAATTATTCCTAAATATGATCACTTTCGATATTTCTGATCAATTGTTCAAAAAGAGAGAGATTATTAAGGATGTTATTCATGGAATTAAGATAGAATGGTCAAAATAGACGTGCATCTAGCATTTTATGTGATTGTAAATCTCTGTAAAGCTAAAAGGAAAGTT
Organism: Diospyros lotus; assembly: GCF_014633365.1. Lineage (NCBI taxonomy): Eukaryota > Viridiplantae > Streptophyta > Magnoliopsida > Ericales > Ebenaceae > Diospyros > Diospyros lotus. The sequence goes on along the minus strand of NC_068349.1, from coordinate 5,939,270 downwards.
TTATCGGAATGACTATAATACCATTCTTGGTGTATGATTCGAATGTTAGGCAATTAAGTATGAACATGTGCAAAATACGAGCATAATTGATATGATGTTAAGGTGGATGTGTGGTCATACACAAAAAGATAGAATTAGAAATGAAATTATACACCATATTGTTAAAGTAACTTCTATTGAAGCTAAGATTCCCTAGACATGATTAAAGTTTTTTTGGAGATTGTGAGAAATAGACAAATAGACGCACCTGTGAGGTGAGTTGATAGAATCATAGAATAGAAGAAGTTTGTAGCCAAAAAAAGGTAGAAGACTCAAGCTTGGTGGTAAACCCTTTAACATGATAGGGGGTATAATAGCTTTATAGAGGATGTGACTATGGATAAATTTATATAGCCTTCCCCACCTAATGGATGATAAATATGGTGGATGGGAATCTGTTGATCATCTTCTTTTGCATTGTATACTGGCTTGGAATATTTGAAGTAAGTTTATTTTTGGGCTCCTGTGGGTTATGCTAGCTACAATTTTAGAGCTTCTTAGTGGTTAGGACATTGGGGCAAGGCTTGTCCTAGGAAGAGGTTGAGACAAGGTTGGATGACTGCTCCTTTTTGCATCACATGGTTTATTTGACGTGTTAATAATTATACAATTTTAGAGGTTGTTATAGAAAGACAAATTTTTAGCTTAAAGGAAATCATTCTTATTTCCTTCTTTTTGTGATTGAGGTAGGACATTCCCTTTGTTAGTCACTCTTCCATTTTCTTTGGATGGAGCTTCCATGTCAATTGTTTGCCCTCTCTCTCTCTCTCTATATATATATATATATCTTGCTTCCTTTTGTTATTTTTAATATATTTATTCCCTGTGTTGCTTATCAAATATATATGTGTGTCATTTTGGAGGAAAATATGCATAACTATGAATATGTGGATCTACAACAGTTCAATGTTGTTGCTGTTATAATGATTTGTTATGGGCTATTGCTGTATCTAAAAATGTAGATTCACCTGCACTTATTGTTTGCCTAAACATTGTTTTGGCTCATGACATTATCCATTAAGGTTAGTGGCAGTAAAGTTATAGGTTGATCTTGAATTGTTAATGAATCTAAACATGTTATTGATTTTCCTCAGATGTTATTACGTTGTCATCAGAAGGAAGTATTTTAAGAGCTTGGAACCTGCCTGATGGGCAGATGGTGTGGGAATCCTTCCTTTCAGGCTCAAATCCATCGAAATCATTATTATTTATTCCGGTTAGTGAAAAGCATTCTGTATTAAATGAAAACTGTGTGTGTGAGAGAGTGAGATAGAGAGGCCTTTATCTTATCCACAGTTTGCAGGATATCTCACATGATTTAATCTATTCCCCTCCTTCTCTGTAATAAACTTGCCAGAAATACATTAAGTGGGAATTCTGTGCAGGCCAATTTGAAAGTTGAAAAGGAGAATGTGATCCTTGCTTATGGGAATGGATGTCTTCATGCGGTTTCAAGCATAGATGGCGAGGTTGTGTGGAAGAAGGACTTGACTGCTGAAGGGTTTGGCAAATTCAGAAGTTAAATATGTCTGTTCTGTTATTTTGTATTAACATTGTTTGTCATTCATGTACTGTATGTCCATTCTGTGTGCAGCATTGAGGTTCAGCAGTTGATTCAACCACTTGAAAGTGATATAATATATGCTGTAGGATTTGTTGGCTCATCTCAATTTGATGCATACCAAATTAATGCTAAGAATGGTGAGTTGCTGAAGCATGAGAGAGGAGCATTTCCTGATGGCTTCTCTGGGGAAATATTATCAGTATCTAGTGACACATTTGTGGCATCTGATGCCTCTCGATCAATTTTGGTATCAATAAGTGTCAGCGATGGAGGAATTAGCTTTTGGAAGACCCATATTTCAGATCTTGTGCAGGGTATTTCTGGAACAGCTGTACTATTACCTTCTAAGCTTACAGGGATATTTGCTATAAAAACCAATACATTAACAGTATTTATTAAAGTCCTAGATGAAGGCAAGTTGGAAGTAGTGGACAAAATTGATTGTGAAGCAGCTGTCAGTGATACTCTCTCATTTTCAGAGAGCCAGCAAGCTTTTGCATTAGTTCAGCATGGAACAAGTAAGATTCAACTTACTGTTAAACTTGGTAACAACTGGAGTAATGATTTGCTCAAGGAGAGCATTGAGATGGATCGCCCCAGAGGACTAGTGCATAAAGTCTTCATTAACAACTACATCCGAACGGACAGGTCTTATGGGTTTAGGGCCTTGATTGTCATGGAAGATCATTCATTGTTGCTAGTTCAACAAGGAGAGATTGTCTGGAGTAGGGAGGATGGGCTCGCTTCAATTATAGATGTAACAATATCAGAATTACCTGTAGAAAAGCATGGTGTATCTGTGGCAAAAGTGGAGCAGAGTCTTTTTGAATGGCTTAAGGTATGAAGCTTTTAAAGAATTTTTTGAAAGTAGGTAAAATTTAATTTGCACTTGGTAAAGGCATTATAATTAAATGAAGTTCATGATAGCATACATCTACCATCTGAGATGTAATCGTGGCATAAATTTATCCGCAAAGCCATTTACCTTTAACATTTTTTTCTTTCTCTATTATACTTCTCTTGTTCTTTTTGTCAGTAAATGAGACCAGGTAGCTTAGGCTGCATTCTGCCAATAATAGTCCAATCAAGTTACCTACAAAAAGAAAAAGAAAGAGACTGTAATTTTTCTTTTTAAGTAGGAATTGTTGAACACGGAATTTGAAGGTATACATTCTTTTAATTGTATCCACCACTTTTCTTTCCCCTTGATTTTCTTGCTTGGCTTGATTTCATTGTTAATCACTTGTGAGACATGCAATTGACACACATGTTCATTGGTTGGACAAGTGAACAAATTGCCTGAAGACTGGGTGGAGTTTTAATAGAATTTTAGAACTCTTTTTAGGTTAACATTTAGAAACACAATAAAATTTTGAGTAAAAGATAAAAAATAAACAGTTAAGTCTAATTACAACTCCAATAGAAATATCTAATCATTCTTTATTTTTTTTTTGTATATTGAAGTAATGATTACATTATAACTATATGGATTAAATGGTATCTTTAAGTTGGATTAGGGGTATTTTTAAAAAAATTCATTATTATTACTGAATGTATCTTCATGTTAGATTAATGGTACCTTTTTAATACTTTTTCTGTTTTTTTAATTATTATGTTCATAAAATTTTACTAATAAAAATTTAAAATATTATTTTTTACCATACCCCTTGCCATATCTTATCTTTATTTTTCTTAAATTGTTGTGTTCCATGTTCATGTCCTTGTCCATTTCCACATCCGTATCCTCATCAGTGCTGCTTAGTAATTCAGTATCCCAATAATTTCTATATCTCATGTGCTTCTTAATTTGTGTTTGATATGGTTGCTTCTCTCCTAAAATGGCTGATGCAGTATAGTTCTCTGCCAATTTTTCGGTGAGTGAAATTTGATCGTGGTATTTTGGCATTTGCATGGTTTGCTGAAATTCTGAAGCATGAGATGTGGTCCTGGGTTTGAGAACTTCTCTCACCTGATTAGAAGTAAAAGTAATAGTGATTAGTCATTGTGTTTTGACCTGCTATATACCTGGAATTTGGATGTGTATTTTTGAGAGTGTGATAACATTTAGTAGTTTTGGGACATTTCATTCTTTTTGGGAAAATTTACTGTACTCCCCCGTGGTTTGAGCGATTTGCCCAGATGCTCCCTATTTTTAGCCAAATTAGTTCCTATGCTTTTCTTAAATTGCCAAAATACCCCTTCCATAGTAATGGTATTAATTAAAATATATAAAAATATACTTAATCCTCTAATTAAAAAAAGAAAAATAAAAAAAAAATACAAAACTGGTGCTTTGCTAGAACCCAGATTGTGGGTTCCGGTGATGGCTGGAACCCATTGTTGGAACCTAATGATGGACAGAGTGGGGTGGGGGGGGCCCAACCTACTTTTGCTGCAATGTGTCGCTGTTTCTGATCAAGCATATTCAATTTCTTAAATCAAGCATGTTTCTGATCAATGACCGGTCTCCTTCTCGATTGCTTATCCCCCAATCCAGTCAATCTTCTTAGGAATCTCTTCCATTCTCAAGCTTCAAATGAGAATGGGCAGTGAGAAGTTGCTAGTGGTGTATGCAATGATGGCTGGAGTCTCCCTCAACACCCCCCTTCCCCCAATCCCCCCAAAAATCGCTGGAAACAGTACCCATAGCTGGGTTCCAGCGATGGCCTTGGTGCTGCCATTGCTGTTTTTCCGGGCATTGGCCGTTGCCGGAACCCATCATTGGAACCCATAGGGGTTGTCTGGGTAAATGACTCAAACCACAAGGGTATAGGGTTAATTTACCCTTATTTTTGGGGAGAATCAAATTCCTGTTATCCTTGGGACAAAAAGCATGTGCCCTAGGAGATTGTGTTCTTGTTCTTCATTTTATTCTTCTTCTTCCTCTTCTTCTGCTTTCTTTCAGTTAGATGGTATTTTTCCTGCAGTACACCTCACTTCTACGTTCTTGAGCAACTTTATTTACTGATTTCCTTCAATGGGTTATGTTTAATTGTTTGAAGGGACATGTGCTGAAGCTTAAAGGAACCCTAATGCTTGCAACCTCCGAGGAAGTAGCAGAGATACAAAGAATTAGGTTGAAAAGCTCTCAAAAAAGCAAGATGACTCGAGACCACAATGGTTTCCGGAAGCTGCTCATAGTACTCACTAAAGCTGGAAAACTTTTTGCTTTACACACTGGAGATGGACGAGTCATCTGGTCTCTGTTACTGCATTCTTTTCGTAAATCAGAAGGATGCCATTCTCCTACTGGGCTTAAACTATATCAGTGGCAGATCCCACATCATCATGCAATGGATGAGAATCCATCAGTTCTTGTAGTAGGCAGATGTGGACGAACTTTGGATGCCCCTGGTGTCCTCTCTATTGTCGATGCTTACAAGGGGAAGGAGCTTAATCCTTCAAGTTCCGTTCACTCCATTGTGCATGTTATTCCACTGCCTTTCACAGATTCAACAGAACAGCGCCTCCATCTATTGATAGATGGTGATCATTGTGCCCATTTATACCCTCGAACTCGTGAGGCAATCGGGATCTTCCAACGTGAGTTTGCAAACACATACTGGTATTCAGTTGAAGCCAGTCATGGCATTATAAGGGGCCATGTCTTGAAGGGCAATTGTGCTTTTGAGGTAGCAGATGAATACTGTTTTAGCACCAGAGTTTTATGGTCCATTGTATTCCCCCCTGAGTCAGAAAAAATAATTGCAACTGTGACAAGAAAAACAAATGAGGTATATTTGGTTCATTCTCACTGATATGCTTAATTTCTCTGCTTTTGGTTTGTACTTATCTTTGTGGTTATTGATATTTGTTATTTTGTTTTCACGTTGGACACGTTGCAATCAATTCTTGAAATGGTATCAACTATCACTTCGTAGCCACACTTCCAGCCGAGCTTAGGTATAGGATCATTTTGTAGTTAATGCTAGTTATCAACCTTGGACAGTTCAACTTGTACTATCTGTCCTCTTATTATATTGTTTTCTACCTTGTTGACTTAATTGATCTTGTATCTTCAACTATTCATGCATTATTCATTTTTATTAAATTCTTGCCTTTTTAATTAGAGATGTAGCCAACTTGGGAGATGACCCTTATAAAACACAAGACATATACACTGTGATGCTGGGCATGACAAGGAAACGGCAATATTTGGTTGACATGTTTTATGCAGATTATGTGATACATGATTAATTTCATTTTACCTGTTTGGATATTATGAGCTTTCATTTTTAAATATGACATATTGAAGGTGTACAGGGAGGCCAGAGTTTGGCCTGCAGCATGGATGTGGATATATACATTGTTTTACAAAGGTCTTTCCAACTTAGGGAATAAGAATTCTGTCAAAAATTCTCTTGCATTGTGAGCCTGCATGCAACATGCCAACCATGCAGCTCTTTGTCTAAATAACAATTTATATTAAAGAACAAAACCATGGTAAGGGTGTGAATCCTGAATAACAAGAGCAATGAAAAAGAATACACTATGATATGTATCATATTGATGAGCTGATAGAACTTATCCAGAACTGCACAGGAGAGGAAGGGTGAAAAGGAGAATCTCTCTCAACCACAAAAATAGGAAAATAATTCCTTTCAATCAATGGAAAAAAATACTCAAACAGCACCAAAAATTCTCTTCTTCCTTTTCACACAGTCCACTGCACACAAAAAAGGAATCTCAGGCCACAGTTGGCTGTCTCCTAGATGGGAGACTCTGAAAACAAAAAATCGCACACTGCCATTCACCATTGCACTTGAAAGATAAAGCTAGGCTCTTCATAGACTCCTCATTTATCTCATACAGAAAGTGTGACAAGCATGGGTTGCCTAATGGATTCCAAAGAAGTAAGTCCACAAAATGAAGAAGGCAACCTTGGAAGTATCCCTCAATCACCATATCATCTTTCTGGGGAAAAGCAGCCTCCCGGTAATTGAAGTGTACCATAGAATGAATCAACCTAAAATGATCTTTGTCTTGAAGGACGTGATATTCACTTATTCTTTGTGTCTTGATAACAATGTCCTGGCTCTCCTGGATAATACTTATTGATGCTGCCATATGGTCATTTCCAGTCTTAAAAGACCACATGTGAACAAAATGGATCAAGTAATGTCATTCAATGTAAAGAGAAATGGAATCTATGACCACATCCTTATCCCAGACAATTCAAATAAGTTATGGAACACATAATACAAGGTCTATGAATGCACGGACCATTTATTCAAAATCTTACTGTACTAATGTTTCCCCCAAAAATTATCTTGTAGAACGAAACACATCCTTGACATGCATAATATCTTTCACAACTTGGACCCATGGGGAATCTACCACTTCCCGTGGACTGCCCATTATCCCTACAACCCAGATTACATGCCACCTGCATCTTCTGTTTGCCATCATTCTCTGAAGAAAACCCCCAATTACCACTTGCCAAGGAGGGCTTTATTGAGAAGACTTAGCTTCCTAATGCCAAACCTACTCCTTACTACTAGCAAACATTTTTTCTCCCAGGAAGTTATTTGAAACTTGAACTCTTCCCACAATAGCTAGTATTGATCTCAATTTCCCACAAATCCATGCCAACTAACCTTAGTTTTTGAATGAGGAACCTATCAGGAGTCCAAGTAGACTGTTGGAAGCAAGCCTATCGTGTAGCCCAAAGAGGCCTTTGGCACCCTAATCTCCTCTGCTTCCCCCTATTGGAGTAATCTCACTTTTTACTAGTTTAATACTCAAACTAGAGACTGCGTTGAAGCACATAAAGATTCATCTCTAGGTCCTTCCAACTTTCTCCTCAAAAGTACTGTCGCAACAAGTATGATATCATTCACAAAAGAGTAGACTAGACATCTAGACCTTCATCATGCCTTGCTACTCCAAAACCAGTTATCTTCTTGGCACTACTACTGTCACCATCATCATTACAAACCTTTGTTCTACTAGGTGGTCAACTACAGCAATTTTGGCTCCCCGATCATTCCTATCTACGGCCATAACCTCTATAAGGATATTATTTCTCATGTCATGTCTGAAATTTTTTTATTAAGTTTTCTTTGGTCTGTCTTTACCTTTCTTGCTATAAACTCCTTTCATTCAATCAACTCTCCTTGTAGGTGTGTCTATTGGTCTTTTTCTCATATATTCAGATCATCTTAATTGCGTCTCACTCATCTATCTTCCATAGGCATCACTTATATCATATTACTGAGAATCTTGTTTTTAATTCTGATTTTTCTTGTATGCCACCACAATACACTAATCTGAGTTAGGTTCACGTTTTGCACAGTTTCTTTTCTTTTTTTTTTTTTTTTTTTTTCTGTTTTTGTTTTTGGCTAGGCACTCGGGTCCTTTAATCACCCAACATTCACACCATATAATAATGACACTCTTATGGTAGTTCAATATAACTACCCTTTCGCCTTTGAAAGGATTTTATGATTGCACAACATGATAGATGCATCTCCGCTTTAACCCTCTTGTAGTATCTGTGAGTAACAGTCTCAGTAACCTTCCCTTCTTTTTGAACTGCTGTTGTCACCATAATGAACAAAAAAGAAGCTCTTGATGCCTGATGACCAATTAGAAATCTAAGTGAATCAACATAAAACTGGATATACCCCGTTAACTTTTCTTCAAACATCCATCTTTTCCATCACCTGGGAACAAAAGTTCAAACAAACATGGTAGTAAGCTTTTATCCGAGTCTAATTTAATACCAGTTGAAAAAGTTGCTATCCTAACAGGATTCATACATTTATTTACTATCAAAACAACATAAAGAAACTGCTGGTGGACCTAGCTAATACCTTCTTCTACCTCATAGACTGTTCTTTAGCAATTATGTTATACAAACCACCCTCTGCGAGTCAGTCTCAACTTGCTGTTCCTGCTCTCTTAGGCAAGGAACTAGAGCAACATATGAGGGATTCTAGCACCTATCAACTGGCCCAAAATGAAGAAGGCTTAGAATAGGCTTCCATGGCTATGAAATGCCAACAATGTCAGAAGACTGCTGTGAAAGCCATTAGGATCCAAGCCTTGTCACCACTCAGACTAGTTGAACCTTCTAGAACTTTCTTCTTCAAAAAAGCTCTCTAACCACTCTGCTCTTAGATAACAACATATCCAGCTTTTATCCCACTATGTGGGGTTGACTACATGAATTCTAGACTTCTATGTGAGTTACATCCCAACAGATAGTTTGTCTAGAATTCATATTTGGATCCAACTAGGTTTTACGCTGGCTGTCTGCTACCTAACGCAACCCTCCTCCTTTATCCGGGTTTGGGACCGGCAGTGGATAATATCTCTTGGCGGAGTAATGATGAAATGAAGTTTCAACACCATTTTCATATGAAGAAGTATCATGAGATGGTGATGAATGAAGATAATTGATATAGTTGTGTTCCATCACTCTGGTCTTAGATATTTAACAAAAAGACAAGATTGGGAAGGGATTGTCTCCAGTTACTTCATTTATTTAACAAAAAGTTGCTCTAGGCAACACCTTTTTTTTACCCCCTTTACTCTAATGTTGACCCACTCTACCTATTGCTTACCCCACAAAGCTCCTAATTGATAAGTGTCGGATCTGAGACTCAAGCAATTATGGAATTATGGTAGCTGTAGAAATTTGAATTGAAGAGGGAGGGAGAGAGAATTTGAGAGGAGGGAGAATTGAGAGAGAGAATAGGAGAAGAATTTGGAGGGAAAGAATTATGTTCTATTCATTTTCATAATTCTCATCCTCAGGCACCTGTTCTCCTTTTATAGGCAACCTCTTAGTTGTAACCGAAAATGTACAAGCTGCTGAAGCTATAACCGTTTGGTACAAGTACTACTTATTAGTTATTACAAGTATTAGGCTAATTACAGCCTTGCCCCCCATTCTACTAATTACATCCATATCCTTGTCCGCCCTTTGGGGTCATGACACTAATCAGTGGAGGAATCCTCAATTGGATGCTTTGGAAGAAAATTAGGTCGTGTTTCTACTTTTTCAGCAGAGGCTTGGCTATCATTCTCTTGTAGGTGTAATTGAGGAGCCACATCCTTTAAAGTACAGTTTTGCTTAGTCTTGTGTCAATACTAGCGTTATCATTTTGTGTGATTGAGACCTGTCTTGGAATTTTGGATGTTAGAATTGGGTGCAGGTATATGTTCAACTATCAGATTTATATAATTCTTATGGTTAAGGATATTTAGGTCACAACTATAGTTCATGCTTCATATCCTTAAACACTGGTTTTAAGTTTTTCAGGATAAAGTGCTAGTTTTCTATAATATATAGCTTGTTGCATGTAGAATGAGTCTTGTGCATAGTTCTGCAGTAAGTTATACTGCACACTTATTCGTTAATCTCTGGCTAGCCCTATGGGGAACACTATCCACATTCTAAAGCAAATATCAAGTTTGTAATACAAATGTCTGAAAGTTCTGAAGATCCCATAGGATAGACACATACATGTTATTGAACTGTGCTTTTAGTGTTTATGTAACCAGCAAATGATTGCATGTATTATGTTTTGTAGGTAGTTCACACTCAAGCAAAGGTAACAGCTGAACAAGATGTGATGTATAAATATATATCAAAGAATCTTCTTTTTGTGGCTACAGTTGCACCTAAAGCCACTGGCGAAATTGGTTCAGTCACCCCAGAGGAGTCATGGCTGGTTGTTTATCTTATTGATACTGTGACTGGACGTATACTGCACCGCATGACACATCATGGTTCACAGGGGCCTGTCCATGCAGTAAGTATAACTTTTCATGTTCAGCTTCGTCCTTTTCATGGGTGAACCGGAGATGACCTGTGTAATTTTCTATCTGAAGGTTTTTAGTGAGAACTGGATTGTCTATCACTACTTCAATCTGAAAGCACACAGATATGAGATGTCAGTCATTGAGATCTATGATCAGTCTCGGGCAGTATGTATTTGAACTTCGGCCTGTTTTTTTTTGCACCAATGTTTCCTCTGCTGATCCCTTTTTGAGTTTTCTAAATTGCTGATAACAATATGCAGGATAACAAAGACGTCTGGAAACTTGTCCTTGGAAAGCACAATCTTTCTTCACCTATATCTTCATATTCTCGTCCTGATGTTATAACAAAGTCACAATCTTATTTTTTCACTCATACTGTGAAAACAATTGCAGTAACATCAACAGCCAAGGGTATAACTTCCAAGCAACTTCTTATTGGTACAATAGGCGATCAGGTTAGGCAAATCAAATTTCTGCATGCTCACTGAAATTTCATGCTGGTTTCCTGTTTTGCTCCATTTCATTTTAAATCATCGTGGGATTTACACTTAAAATATGTATATCTTAACTACATTAAGTGCACTTGTGTTTTACAGGTCTTGGCTCTTGATAAGCGTTTTCTAGATCCTCGTCGAACAGTTAATCCTACACAAGCCGAGAAAGAAGAAGGAATTATCCCCCTTACAGATTCATTACCAATAGTGCCACAGGTGGATTTCCTTTAGTCCTTTATCTTTTTCCTAATTGCAAGCTTGTGCTATGTTTTCCTACCATCTGGGTGTCCAGTAGTTCTCTCCTTCCTCTCTACTACCTTCTGAATGAAATGTACAAGGGAAGGGTTGAGCATAGGTTTCTAAGGGCCCATTTGGTAGGCCTTTTGAGTTTTAAAATTTTACTTTCACAATTTTGACTCCAGAAACAGAACAATGACATTTGGTAGCTTGTTTTTGTTTTCAAAAATTCTGAAAAAAATTGATAACTTTTCAAAATTTTGAAAATAGGAAAAAGATGTTTCACAATTTTTATTTTGTTTTCATTTTTTCATTTTCTTCCCCCTCCCCACATCACTGCCTAGGAGAGTGGTCTCCAGTTACCCTAGAAACTCTTTCTTGGTTTCAGCCAACTCCCAGGGACTACCCTAGGAGTCAGCGTTGCACAACTACCAGAAAAGGTCTCTCACTAGTGACTTCTGGTGTCTCCTCCAGTTGCCAGCTGCAAGAGGGGTGGGAGAGAGAATTTACAAAACTAAAAATCCAAGGAAAAAACTGAAAGCAACACAATGCTATTTAATAACATGTTAAGTTTTCATTTTTTTTAAATGAAAATGAAAACTGAATACAAAATTACAAATTAAACTGAAAACTGAAAGCTTTGTCAAACAGTCTCTAAGTTTTTTCTCATATGTATGTTTTCTGGCTGGTTGTTCCTACATTCAATTAACTTCTCTGGAGCATGGAAAGGTCTTTGATCTGAATTTTGAGATACTGTTAACTTTGCTGTTGGTTATTTTTTTCATTTGGAAATGGCATCCCAAAGTTAGGGATAACAGAAAATATTGCTGCTAATTTGGAGAAATGCAGTTGATATCATGTTTGATTATGTTCCCTGGCAATTTGGCTCCAGAATACTTAACAGAGAAAAAAAAAATTTGGCTCCAGAAACTACTTTGCATTTTCATCAATTAAAAAAAAAAAAATGATAGCTACTAATCATATGGGGGAAGCTGTCCCTTTCAGAATCTGGAAATTGTTTCCTGTGAGAATGGCTTCTGATTGAGTTTAATTTTCAGTATTTAAACCTTTGCTTTGTATTATAAGATTTGCGTATGTTTTACTTTGATTAGTAGTAATTTTGTTCGTGAGTAAAATAATTCAATTCATGCTTGGTATAGTATGTTCCCACTTAAATCAATACATTAAGAATTTTGTCAGAGTTGAAATAATGTGATTTGACAAAGAAAAATTGATGGGAAAGTCTTAGGCATGATATGGCATTATGATGACCTTATAAAAGATATGGTTATAGATTGAGATGATTGGCAGCATACAATCCTTGTAAACGACTCCACCTAGTGGGATTAAAGTGTAGTTTGTTTTTATGCTTGGCAGTCTTCTTATTTCATGGGTTACTGCTCTGAGATGTGACTGGTCATCTCTTTATGCTAATTGCTTGTGGCAATTCTAATGCTTCTTTGATTCTGCACATAAACAAATTGGCACACGAGTTAATGAAGTTCTTTGTGGTTTGAAAGTAGAGATACAGTTTTGGGAACTGTCCGTAATTTAAGTTAGTCTCAACTTTTGAAAGGAAAAAAAAAATTAAATGAAAATCAGCTGCCTAGCTTAGTTTGTTCTTAGTTTTTATTTTTGAGGTACATAGTATTGCATTTTTGTGTTTTGTTCATTGGTTGCTTATTATACTGATCCAAGACTGCTTTACAGTCTTACGTGACCCATTCCCTGAAAGTGGAAGGCCTCAGAGGCATAGTGACGGTGCCTGCGAAGCTGGAATCAACTAGCCTTCTCTTTACATATGGGGTCGACCTCTTCTTTACCCGGATGGCACCTTCAAGGATTTATGATTCGCTTACAGAGGATTTCAGCTATGCTCTACTTCTCATTACCATTGTAGCACTCCTCGTGGCAATCTTTGTAACGTGGGTTTTATCAGAGAGGAAGGAATTGCAGGAGAAGTGGAGGTGAATCAAGTCAGTCGTCTATGATTTTGATCCATCTTTGTCCTTTCTAGTTATTTGGCACTCAGGTTTGTCTCCACTTTTAGGAATTCTGCTGCTTATAAGTTGTAGTTTATTTGACTTATTGATATAGCATCTCCACACTGAATTTTGCTAAATTTAGTTACGAACTTTCTAGGGTTTACTACTTGGAGGATGTAAATTTTCAGTTTTTCCATGGAAAAACATGCAATGTTCATAAGATTGTCGAAATCTGCAGTTTAAATTTCTTTAGTTACTATTTGGCTCCTGTGGATTGAGAATCAACTTGAAGGGCACTGTTGAATTAATTTGATCAAGAAGGGCAGTGACAGCCGATTGGATTGGATTGGATGACTGATGATGCTTACTTACTACTCCCCTTGGCATGAAATTGGATCAAGAATTGTACTCTGTTTATGCTTTTTGCTCATATATTGTGCTGAATTTCTTCCTTCCATTTCTTAGTTTTTAGTTGGATTGGGTTTTAAGTGAAAGAGTAATAGTAGTTGCTAGTTGGAGTCTGAATCTTACTAGTTCGAGTTATTTTCAAGCACGCTTTGCACGTTGCTCTAATTTAATTTAGCACTAGGGGACCATTTTCTGTAAAAGTTGCAGGATGGAAAGGAAAAAAGAAAAGAGAAGCCAAACTATTTAGCATGTTTTGAGTTTAAAGTTAAAAATTTTAATTTTTTTGAATAGTTACGTTGGCGTTTTCTTTTAGCTTTAAATATGGACTATTGTTACGTGACGTTCATGTCTCCAAAACCTAAAACCTTCTTTGCCCTGTCGAACTTACGCTTGGAAAAAGGTTGCCTTTGAGAGAAATTGATCACCCCCGTAGGGAGTGTGAATGACCGGTATATTTCTCTCTACTTGCAACTTAATATGGTAATTAAGTCATCAATTAATAATAAATATTAAAAGAGTAATATATTTATTATCATTTAATAAAATTATTTAAAATTAAAAATAATATATTTTATTTAAATATGAAATGTACTCGTTATACTTTGACCATTATTATTATTAAGCTAATAAAACGATTATTTGTAATTAAAATAAAATGAAAGTTTGATATTTTTATTTAAAATATTGAGTTAAATTTAAAAATAATATTTTTGATAATTTACTGGAAAAAATAATGACACGTACCCTCTAAACGATAATTAATATTTTCGAATCTGAATCTGAAATTCAGGTTGATTTAGGATGCCCCGAAACGCCAAACGAAGGAAGCACCTCTGTTGAGTCATTCAATTCAACCCCCCCCCTCTCTCTCTCTCTGCCATGAAAACTCAGCGACCAAAGCTCAAAGCGACGCCGTGTCCCCTCTTCTCTTGCGGTCTGTTCCGCCACTGCTCTCAGACCGTACTCAGTCCCACCACCTCCACTCCTCCTCCCCTTCCTCTCTCCTCCAAATTCTATGAGCCTGAGGTTCCGCCTCCGCCGCCCCGAAAGCCACCACTGCCTGTGCCAGAGTCAGAGTCATCCTCTTCTTCCAACACCTCTCAGAGCTTCACCCAGTGGCGGTTCCCACTCCCCAGCTCCCCCGTCTCCCGCCACTCCTTCCCCCCGCTGGAGTCCACCCACCGCCACCACCACCCTCCACAACCGCCGGCGGCGGCTGTTAACCTTCAAGAGCTCTTTCACGTGGCGGAGCTGCAGCTGAGTTCGGAGTCGGACGGGGACCGGGTCAAGGCCCTGCACATGCTAGAGCGCTCGCTCGTGCCGAACCCCGTCGGCGGCGGCGAGGAGGAGGTTTGCCCGGCGGCGGTGATGAGAGGGGTGGTGGGGTATGTGAAGGAAATGGAGGGCGCGAAGCCGGCGACCAAAGTTTTGCTGGCGCTTTGCCTGGCGGAGGAGAACCGGCGCGTGGCGGTAGAAGAGGGGGCGGTGGGGGAGGTAGTGGAGGCGCTGGCGGACTTGGAAGGGCCGGCTGCTGAGAGGGCGCTGGCGGCTCTTGAGCTGCTGTGCACGGTGGCGGAGGGGGCGGAGGAGGTCAGGGTCCACGCGCTTGCCGTCCCTATGTTGGTTCAGGTGACCTATATGACATTTCATCACTAAATTACTTTTTCAGCACGTGGAAACTTTACTATTTTTTAAGGCGATATGTATTTATTAGTGCTAGTTTTTTAGTAATTAATATTTAATATTTATTAAATTAATCAAAAATATGATATGATATAATATTTGGAATGACACTTTGGGCCAAGTTCTTTTGCAGAATGAGAGAGTTCTTTACAGAATAATCAGATAGGTTGATAATGAGAATTAAAAGATTAAAATATTTTTATTTATATTAAATTAAAAAAATTACAGTGTAATGTGGAGAGGACATTTTAATTTTTTTAGTTCTGTGAGATTGTTTGTCAACTTGTTTGGTTTTCAAGAATTTTTCATGATTGTTATATGAGTGTCAATGAATTTGTAGATCATTTATGTACACTTTGAGTTATATAAGGTATATAAATGATATAAATATTTTTCGTTGTATTGTGTTTCATCACTTTGTTTAAGGGTATTTTAAATATTAATAATGTATCAATAATATATTTTTAAATATATATATTTAATTAATAAAAAATGCAATTAAGAGAGTGAGTCTAGAGAAATGAGAAATGAAATGTTTATTTATTCTTAGTTCAGGTGATGGGGAAGATGGCTGGAAGGGGGAAGGAGTACGCGATAAGCGTGTTGGCGGTGATTTACGGCGGTTTCCGGGAGGGGCTGATGGCGCCGCCCGAAGAGGTGGCGCGCGCGGTGGCGTTGGCTTTGCAAGGCGACTGTAGTGCCAGGGGCAGAAGAAAAGGCGCCCAGCTCCTCAAAACTCTTCAAGACACCCAACGGGCGGACCCGAACATGATGGATGATTCCACCACCACCCCTCCTGATGACCCATGACGCTGAGGTGATCATGATGATGATAAGCGGCCCAGATTCGCCTGCCAGTCACATCTCATCATGGGGTTCGTTCTTTTTTTTGATCCTACCCGACCCGACCCGACCCGTGTTTTAATTTGCTTATCTACTTCGAGTTCGTTGAATATTTTGGTGAATCAGTATTTATTGTTGTAATTTGCTTTGCTACCACTATTTTAGGGTATATTGAAATAAGGTCAAATTGGTCCTTTTAACTTTTTTTTAATATTATTTTAGTTAGTTTAACTTATAATTTTTTTACTCAAATTTATTCTTGATTTTTTAAAAATAATTTATTTTGTCTTTAAAATACTAATTTTTTTTCTTGACATTACAGTTTTTAATTCAAATTTCAAGATTAAATTGAAAAGTTCAGAGATTAAATTAATTAATTTTCTTAATTAGAGTAGTGGTATTTAATATAAAATTATAAGATTCAAGATATTTTTAAAATAATAAAAAAAATAAGTGTCTAAATTAAAAAATGCACAAATATAATAATTAAAATATGTAATTTGTCATTTTTTTTGTTTGCTATAAGAGCAATGATGAAAGAATGGGCAGAGGCTGAAGCCTGACTGCTGACATGTTTGTCAGATGGCATGTGCAGGTCACATGCTGTGGGCCCTTAGCGGAAAATTGGAGTGTCAGAATCAGATTTCAGACTGGAGTAGGCCAAAAAAAAATCATGAGAAATTTTAAAAAAGCTTTATTAATTTAAAATTTTAACAAAAATATATTCAATTCTAAAATTCACTATTTTTCACAAATAAGAAAAAAATTAAAAATTAATTTTAAAAATAAAAAAATGAACTGCAAAACCCTTTCTTTTCTATTTTTAAAATCATAAACCGTTTTCACATATATCTCATTCAAGAAAAACAAATAAAAACTATTAAATAATTTTATTATCATTTTTTCTTTATTTTTAAAACTAAATTCTCAGTTTATTCTTTAATTTTAAAAATTATAAACATTTTTTCACAAAATATCCTCTTTTAGAATTAAAGAAAGGATAAAAACCGTTAAATAATTTTTAAAAATAAAAACTAGTCTCAATTTTTTTTGTTTAAATCTCACTTAATTCTTTCCTTGAAAACCCTAAACCTTAAATTTTAAATTATAAACCCTAAATGATTTTTCATATTAGTATCCCATTTTCAAAATAATAAAACCCATTAAACGGTTTTCAAAATTAAAGAAGAAATCAATGCAGTTTCTTCCTTAATTTTAAAAATTAAATTCTCCATTTATTTTTTAATTTTAAGAGCCCATTTATGCTTTCAAGAAATAAAGAATGAAAATCATAAAATAAATCCATTTTCATTATAAGTTTACCTTTCTGTTTGTGAAAAGGAGTAAACCCTAAAACCGCTACACAATTTTTAAAGATAAAAGAAGAAACTAAGAGCGGTTTCTTCCCATTGAGTTAGAAACCATTATTAAAACCATTCTCGGTTTCTTCCTGCTGCTTGCTGAAACCACTATGAGAATTCGATTATTGGGGTTCTGATATATAGTGTTGTTGTTGTTGTTGATGATGATATTATTTTATCAAGATTTAATAAAATTATTTTGTAACATACATTATATTATATACATGTAATAGCTATTAGTATATAATAGATACTTAAAATGATGATCTTATTTAAGAGTCACAATTAGACTAATTAAGCTCTAGGGTTATATATATATATCATTTAAAAATATATTAATTAAAAGTGATTATGAATTCATAGAACCTATTATTAATTTACTCACCTTCCAATAAATTAGTCATCAATATCATTATATATACCATACCAAACTCTCCCTAATTAAAGACCTAAAAAGAATAATCTACAACATAGCTAGCTAGCTATCACTTTGAGCTGTAATTAATGTGTAACCTAATAGTATTGCTTGGCAAGGAACAGTGAAATATTCTTGACGTTATAATGCAGAAAGCAATGGGGTTGGCATTCTAAATATATATATATTTTTATTAAATTTAGTCAACTTAGCATCCTATAAATTACATGCTACTTCATCTTTAATCATTTTTTGATGAATAATGTTTTAATGCAATAATGGACAAAACTTCATAACAAAAAAAAAAAAAAAAAAACACACAACACTACTAATGTAATTTCTTCGTATTATTCGCTCGCTCGCTCGTTGTCACCGTAACTCATAATTATGAATATATCATTGTCAAGAATCATATAAAATTTTTTGGTTGGATCAATTGAAAATTTTGTGTCATTGAATTGTTAACCCTTTTGATTTGTGTAATCAGTATCGTTGTGAGTCAAGAAAACGTATTGCCCTTTTGGCCATTTCTTAATTAATTAAAGTTAGGATTAATTGTGAAGAAATTATTAAATTTTGATTGGCAGATTAATTCTATAACAAAATTTAAAACTTAACTAAATCTCTAAAATTTGTATCAGTTTTACAATAATGTTAGAATTTGCATAATTAATACTCTTTTTCATATGTATTAATTATTGACGTTTAATTCAAATTTTCAAACTTAAACACACACATACACATACTTATAATAAAATTGATAAATTTTATTATAATCAAATTGTCAAACTCTAATCACGTACGTAGTAGTAAAGTTGATAAATTTTAAAGTTTATAATAAAAATTGATAAATAATTAAAATAAATAATTTTTAATAGTTAACCCTTAAAGTTGAATATGTTGGCATTACAATTGAGATCTAAGAGAATGGAGGATTATTTGTTGCTTAAAGTAGCCGATACAATATATATATATAATATATGTATATCTGCTTACTATAGCTTTATCATAATAAGCAAATGATATTTTTTATTGAATGAACTATACTTTCTTCTTTCTAAAGAATAAACATCCTTTTTATCCAACTACTTTTATAGAATCTTTGTATAAATAAAGCAATCAAAATGATACTTTAATAATTTTAACATCAATTAATTCAAACATTCATTTAGTTTCATCTAAAATACATCTAGATAAACCACCTAAATTTGAGTATAAAACAGATGATAATTATCGTATGATATTATTGTAATTATAATACATTGTTAGGGAAAACAAATAGAAATCTTATGGGTGAAATCGTTTTGTATCACCTAACAAAAAAAAAAAAAAATATCATCTTTTTTCTTAAGATTTTATTTTGACACTTGTGGGTAACCTAAGATTTACATATATACATGCAAGTATATGTGTGAGTTATAAAGAACATTGTGGTGTATAAAACTCTCTATTTGGAGGTGAAGGTGTCTTTCTTGTGCTCACAACCTTTCTTCTGCAGTTCTTAAAAATGAATAAAAAATTATTTTTACAATTCAAACTACTCACAAACATGAACATCTATATGAAATATAAGAATTTATTTATTTTTGATTTCCTTTCCTTTTCTTCCACAAATCAAGTCCCAATGGCAAACATAGCATGAATGTTCCCGGAACAACCTAAGAATATGGAAGGGTATTCAAGCTCAGCCAATGGCAATGGGCCATGGGTGAGCCAAAACAGCAGGACGATAAACAAATTTAGATGGAAGCATCACACATTTTGCAGCATACTAGCAAAGCTAATGCTGCAATTTACCCAAATTCAGTTAGCCCCAACCCCATCCTCCTCAATCCAAACTATATATCCCAGGTTTTCATCATATTGTCCTTGCAAACCAAAGGCGGTAAAATGATTAATACAAGCTGGAATATCAATATAAGATAAGAATCTACATTTTAGGAAACAGAATAGGCAACGATCCTTCAAAAAACATGAATGCATAAATAACAGACAGAAACGAGGATAGAATTCCATGGCTGCAGACAAGTGCACGGCACGCAGGGTTTCTTCTTCAGAATTATGCAGAGATAACATACAAAACAACACTCAGATCATTCCTGTTTACCTGATATGCTGATCATATACTGCTCTCCAATTAGACTATAATTCAGCAATGCCCAACAAGGAGCAATGCCACAATCAAAGAAACCATACTAGCATATATCGTGAAAACAACAACAGTTCTTAACTATGAGATAGACAATCCTCACCAGGCCAGGGTACAAGCATCATATCATAAATTATCTTATTCCCTGTTCTTTCCCACATATTTTCCAGACATGGACAGGTCATATATTGCAAGCATTGTGAACTAATACCCAATTAACATTTAAACAAGCATCTGAGGTCCTCAACAAGCAAGCAATGTTGAATATCCTTTCTAATTTCAGTCACATGTTTAAACATGACATAAACATCCAGGAAATACATAACAAAACATATACATGTTTACTTAAGCATGGGCAGACCATATTTCAAGTATATGATAGCTGTATCTAGCTCCCAGCAATGGCTGTCATTGCTCAACCTGGACAAGAAAGAAACCTGTCAAGATTAGGAGCGAATAGTCCAAGTCTGGTGTATAACTGGCATTTGGTATCTGAGCATCCATATGGTTTGTAAAAGTTTCTATTATTGCTGGAATAGCAAGAACCTTAAAACTTTTTAACTGCTGGAATAAAATAAAGATAACTCCCACTGGAAATTCAAGGAAAACAGTCTTGAATGGTGCATTTTTCAGAAAATCTCCAATAACCTTATTTTTCATTGGAAGCAATGTACTTGCAACCAATTGCAGATGACAGAGATGTCAAAATGCAGTTTCACATTGGGGTGTTTTGAGATGATAAATGATGTGAATCCCCCTCCGTGGCTGCAAGCACTGTAACTTTCTGTCATTTTTTCCCATTGACATTAGTCAAGCCAAGCCTACCTTTAGAAGAAGCCTTCTTCCCAAATTTCAGATCTTCACCGCTAATCATGTAAACATTTCTTGCGTCTGGTATGGTGAAGTCAGCTGGGTTTCTATTAACACTGCAGATTTCATTCTTAGAGATGGTTCCCTGAGAGAAAACTGGCCCATTCGCACAACTGGCTTCAATGTTAATGCTTTTAGTTAAATTGCCAATTGCATTAGTTTGTAAGGCCATAGTCTCAGATGACCCGTATAACCCTTTCCGCTTATTCTGAACTGGATTAGAATCATGACTACCATTTTTGCTTCTTGGTTTATGCAACCCATGGCCTTTACTTTTCATGGCTGTTCTCCCTCGCACTTGAGACTCTGCAGGAACACGATCAGTACAGCCAGCGCCTCTTTTAACACTTCCTTCATTTTGGAACTGAGAAGCAAATGAACCAAAAGCAGGTGAACATTCACAAGATTTCAAGGGGTGACTTTTACCATAGAAAGGAGGAGATAGGTGCCTCAAGCCATCATTATATAACCCAGCCACTGGCCAAGATAGCTCCTTGTGCTGGGGCTCATAGGAAGACAGAGGTTTCTCAAGGGTATTTGATGTCCCCTCTGGACTGACCTTTGGGTGATAATCACAGGGAATGAATGGTTTGGCGAGAAACTTAGGATTCCCATCAGAATTGAAAGCTGAGCTTGACTGCATCCCTGCATCCATGAGGCTGAGTAATTGCATAGCCGGTATGGTCTCATTAGAGTGTAGATCTAGAGATCCTGGCACCTTTGCATTAAGATCAATTCCTCTTTGCTTCCCAACGTATGGATATTCGGCAGAGGACCTACTGAAAGATTCCGAATCAGATTTCCTTTTCTGTTTCTCAATGTTACTGGCTTCCAGATTTGTAAAGTTAAGATCAAGGTCCCTAGTCATTCTCCTTTCATGCAGTGCTCCAGGGAGTTGTGAGCGCATTTCAAAGTTGCTCAATTGATTTGCATATTTTGGAGGAATATTAAGTCCAAAAGATATGTGTTGCGATATTAAAGAGGACCTAACATGCTCTGGTTCTACATTCTGTCGTGATCCACTCTGGAATGAGTTATGGACTTCAAAGACTGGCATTTTGTTGGAACCAAACCTGCTTGACATCTTATCACCTATTGATTTGCAATTTTGATGGTTTCCATTTCTGTTGGAACCAGAATCAGATTTTTTACCTCCACCTGACTGCATATCTTGGCACTGCGAAAACATATTGAATCTTGCAAAAGCAGAATTCCCATCAGGTGGCCTCAAATTGAAATCATTCCCATGGACCTCAGACAAACAGTTAATGGGATTTTCTTCTTCTGGATCCAACAATCTCACATGTTGTAAGTATACCCTTCCCAAGTAGAGTTTTCCTTGAGCACTGGTCTTCCTCCGGCAATGATTTAAGCACTCTATTGCCATACACTCTAGGAAAACCCATTACCTCAGAGTTCCTTTGTCATTGGTTCTTTGGGCAAAGAAATAATTTCTTTCTGCCTCATGGCAACACCTTTCATACTGATTTCTTGCCATGAGTTCAACTATTTCCATCGGGATATCATCATTTCCTTGTTCTTGAACTTCAGGTATATTTTCACTGTTGCAAGCACCAGAGAAGTCCTGGAATAGAAAAGTTCTGTCAAATTCGGAATACCCTCAAACATTGAAATACAAAATTTTCTGTAATCAAGAGACATACAGGAAAGTGTCAATTATATGTAACTAAGTCACTTTCTTCCATCCAGAAAAAGTATTTTAAGTAAAGAAAAAAATCATATGAAAGACTCTCCTTGTGCTTGCTAACAAAAGCGATAACCTTAAGAAGTGGTTTGAAATAGAATAAGAACACACGGATTTAGTGGTTGTCAATTTTGATCTTTGTGAGGGTATTTGTGTCAATGTGAGATGGTAAATCTGTGTGTTCTCAATTTTGATCTTTGTGAGGGTATTTGTGTCAATGTGAGATGGTAAATGTTTACCTTATTATCTACTCCAA